>NC_089843.1:222647589-222947589 GCF_035609145.1 Eleutherodactylus coqui
ACAGTAATACAGGCTCTCTCCTCTTCTATAGCCGGTGACAGCCACCAGCTGTAGAGGAGGAGAGAGCCTGTATCACTGTCACCGGCTGTAGCAGAGGAGAGAGCCTGTATCACTGTCACCAGCTATAGAAGAGGAGAGAGCCTGTATCACTGTCACCGGCTATAGAAGAGGAGAGAGCCTGTATCACTGTCACCAGCTATAGAAGAGGAGAGAGCCTGTATCACTGTCACCAGCTATAGAAGAGGAGAGAGCCTGTATCACTGTCACCGGCTATAGAAGAGGAGAGAGCCTGTATCACTGTCACCAGCTATAGAAGAGGAGAGAGCCTGTATCACTGTCACCAGCTATAGAAGAGGAGAGAGCCTGTATCACTGTCACCAGCTATAGAAGAGGAGAGAGCCTGTATCACTGTCACCGGCTATAGAAGAGGAGAGAGCCTGTATCACTGTCACCGGCTATAGAAGAGGAGAGAGCCTGTATCACTGTCACCAGCTATAGAAGAGGAGAGAGCCTGTATCACTGTCACCGGCTATAGAAGAGGAGAGAGCCTGTATCACTGTCACCGGCTGTAGCAGAGGAGAGAGCCTGTATCTCCGTCACCGGCTATAGAAGAGGAGAGAGATGATATAACTGTCACCGGCTATAGAAGAGGAGAGAGCCTGTATCACTGTCACCGGCTGTAGCAGAGGAGAGAGCCTGTATCACTGTCACCGGCTATAGAAGAGGAGAGCCTGTATCACTGTCACCGGCTATAGAGAGGAGAGAGACTGTATCACTGTCACCGGCTATAGAAGAGGAGAGAGACTGTATCACTGTCACGGGCTATAGAAGAGGAGAGAGGCTGTATCACTGTCACCAGCTATAGAAGAGAAGAGCCTGTATCACTGTCACCAGCTATAGAGAGGAGAGAGCCTATATAGAAAAGAAGAGAGCCTATATTACTGTCACCAGCTATAGTAGAGGAGAGCCTGTATCACTGTCACCAGGTGTAGAAGAGGAGAGAGCCTGTATTACGGTCACCAGCTATAGAAGAGGACAGACCTGTATCACTGTCACCGATTATAGAAGAGAAGAGAGCCTGTATCACTGTCACCGGCTATAGAAGAGGAGAGAGCCTGTATCACTGTCACCAGCTATAGAAGAGGAGAGAGCCTGTATCACTGTCACCGGCTGTAGAAGAAGACAGACCTGTATCACTGTCACCAGCTATAGAAGAGAAGAGAGCCTGTATCACTGTCACCAGCTATAGAAGAAGAGAGAGCCTGTATCACTGTCACCAGCTATAGAAGAAGAGAGAGCCTGTATCACTGTCACCGGCTATAGAAGAGGAGAGAGCCTGTATCACTGTCACCAGCTATAGAAGAGGAGAGAGAGCCTGTATCACTGTCACCAACTATAGAAGAGGAGAGAGCCTGTATCACTGTCACCGGCTGTAGAAGAAGACAGACCTGTATCACTGTCACCAGCTATAGAAGAGGAGAGAGCCTGTATCACTGTCACCGGCTATAGAAGAGGAGAGAGCCTGTATCTCTGTCACCGGCTATAGAAGAGGAGAGAGCCTGTATCACTGTCACCGGCTATAGAAGAAGACAGACCTGTATCACTGTCACCGGCTATAGAAGAAGACAGACCTGTATCACTGTCACCGGCTATAGAAGAAGACAGACCTGTATCACTGTCACCAGCTATAGAAGAGAAGAGAGCCTGTATCACTGTCACCAGCTATAGAAGAGGAGAGAGCCTGTATCACTGTCACCAGCTATAGAAGAGGAGAGAGCCTGTATCACTGTCACCGGCTATAGCAGAGGAGAGAGTCTGTATCACTGTCACCGGCTATAGAAGAGGAGAGAGCCTGTATCACTGTCACCGGCTATAGAAGAAGACAGACCTGTATCACTGTCACCGGCTATAGAAGAAGACAGACCTGTATCACTGTCACCGGCTATAGAAGAAGACAGACCTGTATCACTGTCACCAGCTATAGAAGAGAAGAGAGCCTGTATCACTGTCACCAGCTATAGAAGAGGAGAGAGCCTGTATCACTGTCACCAGCTATAGAAGAGGAGAGAGCCTGTATCACTGTCACCGGCTATAGAAGAGGAGAGAGCCTGTATCACTGTCACCGGCTATAGAAGAGAAGAGAGCCTGTATCACTGTCATCCACTATACCTGCAACCGTAATGTGCAGTACTTTCAAGACAACAGTCCTAATGTGCAGTGGATTATCATACTGTGAAATGCCATCACTGTTCTCCACAGCACTTTGATTGTTAGCAGGTTCCAGTCTCATTGGCAGTTTCTTCTCATCGTGCAACTAATTTTATTTGTCAGTTCATCTTCAATTTCAGTAGCAATATGACCACCCCTCCCCCTTCACCTTTTTATACAAAAAAACCCTAATGTTTTGGCCCAAATAAATATATATACACACAATATCAGTAAGATGGGTACAAGCCCATTTTATCCCCAGTCTGCCATGTCAAAAGCAGCATTCTTACTCTACCATTCCATCACTTCACATTACATAGACACATATGCCAGCTGTCAGCTCTACATCACTCGGGTATTATTGTATCTTGACGCCACCAGAAGCTCGGGGTTTGACAGGGCTTGGATGGAGGAACGCCCGTCACACCCCTAGCTCCAGATAGGTGAAAGTCCTGGAAGGTGCTAAACGTAATTTCTGTGAGCCGTAGAACTCCTGCCCCAGCAGCTTATTGGGGCGGGGAGCCTGACAGCAGCAAGGAGCCTGACAGCAGCAAGGCCCAGACATAAGGCAGCGAGTGCAGAGACCCAGACATCCAGCAGCGAATACAGAACATGCTGACAAGGATGTAATAGCAACGGGGACAGCATCTGCCGCATCCCCAGCAACCCGATTACCCAAGTGCCGCCCCCTGAGAATGGAAGCGCGCACCCCGCACCCCGGCGGCTAGGGGAGGTCACCAGCACCAGGGCTCCTTTGCGCCACACCCCAGCAGCCCAGGTGATAGGACCAGCGGTGCGGGCACAGAGGCCCCGGAAGCCACTGGTCCTGACAACAGTGTCCTCTCCGGAGGGTTACAACTGTGCCCGCTCCTGACTGCTGCCCGCCCAGCTCATAAATATTCATGTAGCTGAGATAGGATGGTCATTATATCAGAGGAAGTCTCCAAATCAGGACACGGGGTCATGCAGCATCCGGAGTGAAGCACAAGCACTCATTTCAAGTAAACAAAAGGCATCATTGAATACTTGACTAAGGCCGTCTGTGGTAAAAGGTTAGGCGTTTGCAATGTCCTGGAATACCCCTTTAAACCTCAACATTTTACCTTTAACACTAAAAATTCATTATAAACCTGTTATTTTGGTAAACTCAGTTTATTTATATTTTAATAGAGGATTTGAAGTCTGTAGTAAATGTGTATGGGCATGTAAGCCAACGAGCGTCGCTAAACTGGAGCCTATAGGAATTCACCTGTGAGTTTAAAGGGAGCCCGTCACCGGGTTCATGCTGCCCGGACAGCAACACTTCTTTTTATGATACAAAGAGTTATGATGTTTAGGGAAGTGACCATATCTTAAAGGGGTTTTCAGGGACTTGAAGGCAAACTACCATTGATTGACTGTGGTCTGCGGCTCGGGACCCCTGATTGGGAGTTCCAATGTCAGCGTTGCAATACACAAAGCCACTGCCGCAACTTCTATGTAGTGGCCGCAGCTTGTAACTGCAGGTGCAGCTGTCATGGATTTTAATTACCTCTGCCTTTCGCAACGCTAACAGCGGACACTTCTGATTGGCTGGGGTCCTGAACTGAAGACCCCAGCCAATCCACTATTGATGACTTATCCTGAGGATAGGCCATCAATAGTATTTTGCCTGGAAAATCCTTATAATTATTGATGACCTATCCTTGAAATAGGTAAATCAATAGCTGATGGGAGGGGGTTCACTGCTTAGGATCCTTGCAGATCAGCCGTTCACTGGGCCCGCTGTCACAGTTGGAAGCAGAGCGCTCTGAACACATTGCAGCAACCCATGTTGGTAATACAGCCACAGCTTTTACAAGATTCGGTGTGAGCTTTGTCTGCTTTACCAGCATTGCTGCAGTGAGGATAGAGCTGTCTGCACTGGCCGCGAGCAGCACACACCTGATCAGCGGGGATCCAGAGTGGCAGATCCCTGGTGATCAACTATCCTGAAAATAGTAAGAGTAACAATAAAAAATTAAATAGATTTTGCTATTTGTACAGCGCCAATTTATTCCACAGCACTTTCAAGTAATTTTTGTATTCACACAATACTCTATATACAGACAAGTCATTTTATTAGAGACGTTTATAGGTGTTTTTGTAATACAAGCAGTATCACAGCTCTTCTGTGAGTTCTTCATCTCCCACGTCTCCAGACACATCCCTACTACCCATAGCACTGCTGTCCGCCAGCTTCCCCACACCCTAACTGCGCATGTGCAGAACAATTCCTGCCATTACCGCTGGCAATATATTTTCCCCTCTGCTTTCCAGTCCGCACCCGTCATTCTTCTTTCCACAGAGTGGCAAGAACTTTGTTTCTAACATCTTCCAGTGAGCCAAATATTTCTCTCAATCCGTTCTCCTTAGGGCTCTTCAGACGAGCGCAGTTATCGTATTTCTAGCAGTGCAAAATGATAGCGGCTGTAGAGCTGTAAGATCGCGTAAACAGGCTGCTTCCAGCTACTTGAAGTAGCCAATTCACACGATCCTAGGTGCGAGCTGCGTGCATTCAAGGCTTCCATAGGAGTGTATGGAAAGCACACAGCAAAGATAGGACATGTCCTATCATAGCGCGCACACTCGGAGCCCAAATGCGAGTTTACACCCATGCCCTATTATTGGTAGGTGCATGCAGTTACGCACATCTAACAATCATCCATGTAAACTCTTCTATAGGAACCTATTGGTTCCTTATAGAAGCGCATTCTGTACGCTTCTAGCAGCGCGAAAACTACATTCATCTGAACCAGCCCTTAATATCAGCACCCCTCCAACCTTATACCAGCAATTAGCACTGTATTCAAGCAGCAATACTTACCATCTCCCCCCTTATTGCACCTCAATAGCCTTTCCCAATCTATCAGTGCTGCACTGCAGCAGCACTACTCACTAATACCGGTATATACATACATACACTTACCATTCCCAGGTGTATTAGTACTCCTATTGTAGCATTAGTCTATGCACACTAATATATATATATTACTGTGTCCAGCTGTTAATCTGCTCCGCCGCTCTGCCCTGCTGTTAAATGGCCATTATACCTGTTACTACAAGTACAATCATACTATCATTATTTGCTTTTTTAATACATTTTTATTTTGATTTTACAGTAAACAGAGAATAATAAAAAGTTGACATATTTGTATAATTGTTGTGTTAGAAGAATACAATTTGACGTATTTTCCATAAAATAAATGGCTTCTATGTTCTCATCCAAGTATGAAGAAATGCTGGCAGTCAAAAACAGAGCATTTGATTCCTTTCTATCCCGATGGCACCTTGGCTGACAATCATCCCGCACTTCACTCCCATACTAGCATTAGTTTATTCTATAGATTTTTTTCCTCTAATGCCGGATTAACCAATTATGAGCTCAACTCCCATAATACAATCACACTTCTTATCCTTCGCTCATAATTAGATGTAATTCTATCATTTCAGGTCTTCCTATTCCTTTATGTTTTCATTGTCCCGTTCCATTTGTTTTACTGTTATTTATTTATAGAATGTTTCCATTTGTTTTGAACTCCTGTAACTATTTATTCATATTGCTACATATTCGTTAGGTGATATGAATGTTTTTCACTACAGAAAAGTTATTACTTTTGTTTTCGCTTTTACTGTCCTTATCCCAGTTTTATAAACTGCATTCATTGATGATTTATCCTATTTGATTGGTGGGGTTGCGGGTGACATCAGAAACCCTTTTAGCTAGATTGTACTATTCGTGTATTTCTTTCCCTACCCTCACTATTAGTCAGTTCTTTATGTAGACTATTTATTTGTGCTATTATCTCTTACAGATTATCTTGCAATGGTGAGAACTAGACATGAACGAGCACACTCGGTTAAGGCAGTTACTCTACTCGAGCGAGCATCGCTCTTCTCGAGTAACTGCTTACTGGTCTAAGCAGATTCGGGGGGCGGCAGGGGGTAGTGTGGGGGAAGAGAGAGAGAGATCTCTCTCACTCTCTTCCCTGCTACCCTCCCGAATCTGCTCGGACCAGTAAGCAGTTACTCGAGAAGAGCGATGCTCGCTCGAGTAGAGTAACTGCCTTAACCGAGTGTGCTCGTTCATGTCTAGTGAGAACTTAGCTTGAGCACTGTCCATTTTTTAACAAACTTTCCTCTTTCCTTGCATGATCTATACATACTATTAGTTTGTTTACAAAATCACACTAACTATATAAATTAATAGATAAAAGCCCTTTTAGACACAATGATTTTCACTCAAAAATCACTCAAAGCCGTCTTTGTGCCTAACTGCACTGACATCCTGAAGTTTTCGTTAAGCCATCGTTGTCTATCAGCATGCTGAAAGATCAGCGATCAGTTATCAGGAATTCACAGCGGGATACAGCAGATACTATTGTTTCATCTGTATTCCGCTCCCTGAAGTCAGGAGGGGTACGAAGAACACAGCAGTCCAGCCGTGTTCATCATCCCCCATCGGAGCGCTTGGTTGTATAACAGCTGGGTGCTCCGAGCGGGGGACAGCTGAATGCAGAAGACAAACGGCCCCACTTGTCTTCTGCATCCTCCACTCAGAGTGCTCAACTATATTACAGCTGAACAGAACAGCTGGATGCAGAAGTCAAGCGGCCTTGCTTGTCTTTTGCATCCTCCGCTCAGAGCGCAAAGTGATTGCTCAACGGTAGAGTGATCACCTTGTGCTGTAAAAAAGCACACAACAATTATTGCTGAAAAATTGCTCAAAAGATTTTTTGAGTGATAATCGTTGTGTCTAAGCCGGGCTTAAGTGATACTTTTTCTGTTCAAAAATATTATCCTGAATTCACCCCACTGATGATTTGTACCCCTTTATGTATCTCTTCTCCCTTCCATTATTTCTTTTACTTTAGTCATTCTTATATCTTAGTTATTGTGCGTAGCACCTTGCTGAGTGGTTTCTGAAGAAGGGGCTGCGTCCATGAAACGCGTCATACTGTTTGTTTTAAATTACATCAATAAAGAAGAATCAGGTTAATTATGTTTTGCAACAATTTTCTTGGTGAAGAGAGCTGTGCCTTGCGTCTACAAATGTTAGGTCCTCAATAGTTGAGTCCTGAACAAACCCCTGTTAATGTCTTCCTGTTACTCTCACTCGTATTCTCCTGCATATGTTAAAGCTTTATCGAGGGTTTAATTTTATTTGTCTGTACATTCTTCTTTTCTGTGTTTTTCAGCTTGTAAACGCAAAGAACAAGAACAGCAGAAAGATCGTAATCTGCAGCCTAAGAAGCAGCGCTTGGTATTTACCGACCTTCAGCGACGCACTCTTATTGCCATCTTCAAAGAAAATAAACGTCCTTCTAAGGAGATGCAAATAACAATTTCACAGCAGCTAGGCTTGGAGCTCAACACGGTCAGTAACTTCTTCATGAATGCTCGTCGACGGTGCATGAACCGATGGCAAGAAGAACCTGGAGTCAATCCTGGGATGCCTTCAACATCCGCTAGCACTTTTTCCAAGGCATGAGTTGCTTAGCTTTACATCCTGAGATAAAACCCCCGGTTACAAACATTTTGAAATCTACTGGAAAGCAGTGAAAATGCAAGTCCTGCAAGACACTTCAAACACGCAGAGTCAGTAGTTGTGCTTCTTTATCAGGTTTGCTTTGTCCGTCTGCTTTCCTTATTTCAATAATATCATTTCAGTTTACATTTTATCTTTTAACCAATATATGCAGAAAACATCCACTCCCAAAGAGAAAAACGGCAAAAACTGGGAGTGTCTATTAGTGATATGATAATTCTAAATATTAGGAAATCCTGACATTATTGAAACCATCAATGACAAAAAAAAAGCGAACTCCGCGGCATCGGGGTTTGTACAAGCACATCTTCAACCAGAGAGGATTTTACACAAATTCATTTTTCCATTGATTCTTGATTTGAAAAAAAAAAGAAAGACAACCCCCCCAACCCCCCCCCCCCAAAGAAAACCAAAACTTCCCAAGTATATGCTGATAATTACAAGTCACTCAATATCCGCCTCTATTTTTTTTTTTATTTCCCAAATACAGCACACTTAATCCTGTTGACAGGTAAGACACAAGGAAACACCTGAAATGAGAAACACAAACTGGTGGATTTTCAGCTCAGCTAATAGTATTTTTGTGCCAACAACAACTGCCTTAAAGCTTTCAGTGGAAGATGGTGTTTTACCAAAGAGATGTTCAGCACCCACCGGGTTTCCAGAACATTCTAGAAAATGCAACCAAGAAAAACATGTCCGTTCTTCTTAGGGCGATTTAGCTCTACTGTCCTCAGCAGTCCTGGTGAAGGTGCAATTAATTCCAAAGTCCTTCTAGCCCTGACACTCATGTTGTAGGTGTGAAGCCTCACTCCAATGCGGAGGTGTTACTGGTGAGGGTCGAAATACAACAAGGACAGACTTTATGAAATGATGCGGGTATTAAAACATATATAGCTATACAAAGAACCATTTCAATTAAGTCTTTTCAATATGGCTTCTCCGTTTTATGGTCTAAGAATCGTATGTTAACAAGTAGGCACCTTGATGATAAAGTATATACAAAGTAACAGAACTTGGAACTGAAGAAGCAAACGCAGCCTTTAGGGAAAGGTACTTGAATATTAATACTTTCTTTATTTTTTATTATAAAAATTAGAATAGTCCTTATTATCAACGATAACGAGAAGGATGATACGTGTTAGTACTGTAACGGAATGATGTAGATAATGTGATGGGTATCAAACATACCTCCCGAGCAACAACAACTCATCCTCCTCAATGTTACAGCAGGTTGGAGATACGACCACGGAGCTCGATCTGACAACCAAGGAGATGAAAGCATTTCTACCTGGAGCAACATTGTGACATTTTACTTACTACAGTATGCTCTGGGTGGGAAAGATGACATTTAAGACGTTTCTAGTGAGAACCTCATAGATAAGGCTACCTCACTTGAGTTTTCGATTTGTGATTGAAAAAAAAAAATCACACCTGATACCAAAGATTTTGTTCCTACTTGCCTGGTCTGTGCTGAAATGCACTTTGTGAAATGTGTGTCATGTGTTCATTTCCTGCTCCCCTCCTCTCTCATCGCTCTTTGAGGTTACATGCCTTTTTAAAGGTCTTCTGTTTTTTCGATCCCATTGAATGATGTTATATAATATAAGAAGCTGCTGAATAGAGCACAATGTTACGGCACAGACAATGGCCCCTGGGCGCCCGGCTACCAATCAGATGCTGTCATTTTTCTAGTAGTGTTTTAATTTAGAAAGAATGAAAGTTCAAGGAGTTATACAACATTAATAAAACATAGTTGCTTCCTTCCAGGAACAGCGCCACTCACGTTCATGGGCAGTGGATGGTATTGCAGCTCAGCCTTTCCCCTTAAAAGGAGCTAAGCTGCAATACTGGGCACAGCCTATGGACCAATGGCACCATTTATGGTAGGAAGAAACTAGATTTTATTAATCTCATTAAACCTCTGCCACAGCGATCATCCTATTTGATCAGAACATCTTTTTCTGGTGAACTGGCATTCATTCCCTATTGATCCTTCATAAAAGTTCTTATTGTTAACCAATTATTTTAAAGGGTTTGTGCCAAGTTTTAAAGTCATCCCTTATCCACATAATAGGGGATAACTTTCTGATCTGTGGATCCAACTCCTGGGACCTCACCAATCTCAAGGTTGGGGTTCCTGAAGGTCCCCACACCAATGAAGCTGTGTCTGAGTATGCACTCCGCTGCTCCATTCACTTCAATAGGACTACTGGAGATAGTTGAGCACATGAACTCATGTGGATAGGGGGAAACTTTGAAAGTTGGCACAACCCATTTAAATGAGCTTTTCAAAATGTTTTTCTATTGTTGTAATAATTTTTTTAAGAGAAAAGTTATTAAATGCACTGTATACCTAAACTGCGCCAATGGGGGCACTTGTGTGGTCACCTTCCCACAGCAGTAGTCAGCAATTTACATCAGTAATTGGAAGCTAAAATCAGATATGGAACATGAAAAGATAAAGTACAAGGCCGGCTTCACAAGTGTACTCTGGACACATTTATGCACCCTTAATACAGAAGAGTGTCCCGACCCGGTCAGTAGACCGGCGGTCATACTAGGACACTCGTCCATATTGGTCAGTAGACCAGTGATCATGCTGGGACACGCGTCCATATTGGTCAGTAGACCGGCGGTCATGCTGGGACACGCGTCCATATTGGTCAGTAGACCGGCGGTCATGCTGGGACACTCGTCCATATTGGTCAGTAGACCAGCGGTCATGCTGGGACACTCACCCATATTGGTCAGTAGACCAGCGGACATACTGGGACACTCGTCCATATTGGTCAGTAGACCGGCGGTCATGCTGGGAGACTCGTCCATAATGGTCAGTAGACCAGCGGTCATGCTGGGACACTCATTCATAATGGTCAGTAGACCAGCGGTCATGCTGGGACACTCGTCCATATTGGTCAGTAGACCAGCGATCATGCTGAGACACACGTCCATATTGGTCAGTAGACCAGCGGTCATGCTGGGACACTCGTCCATATTGGTCAGTAGACCGGCGATCATGCTGGGACACTCGTCCATATTGGTCAGTAGACCGGCGGTCATGCTGGGACACTCGTCCATATTGGTCAGTAGACCAGCGGTCATGCTGGGACACTCACCCATATTGGTCAGTAGACCAGCGGACATACTGGGACACTCGTCCATATTGGTCAGTAGACCGGCGGTCATGCTGGGAGACTCGTCCATATTGGTCAGTAGACCAGCGGTCATGCTGGGACACTCATTCATAATGGTCAGTAGACCGGCGATCATGCTGGGACACTCGTCCATATTGGTCAGTAGACCGGCGGTCATGCTGGGACACTCGTCCATATTGGTCAGTAGACCAGCGGTCATGCTGGGACACTCACCCATATTGGTCAGTAGACCAGCGGACATACTGGGAGACTCGTCCATATTGGTCAGTAGACCAGCGGTCATGCTGGGACACTCGTCCATATCACGGGGCACATAGATGTTCCTGGAGTGCATACTTGTAAAACTAGCTTAATGGAACGATTTAGTGTTCTTCTCATTTGTAGACCCACTACTGGTTTTGGTTTCTAAATCCAAAATATTGTGATATACTGACATGTGAAAGTGGCCTTCCATCTAGGTAAACTATCCGAGACTATAAGAACATTCTTTGTGACCCGCACACCATTTTACAAGCTATGTAGATTTATGTTACAGTGAGGATTGTTCACACTCGCAGCTTTGGAATCAGCATATTTGGTGTAAAGGAGATTTGAAGACTGATGCATTTTCATGTAAGCTGCCATGTAAAGCGTGCACAAAAAAGACATACATACAATACGAGCAGATTATAGAATTCCCATAAATTATAAAAAAACTGTTTAATAAATGGGCAAATTGGCAGAATATTTACTTTTTTGCATTAGTTGTCCAACCTGTACTCCAAAGGGGTAGCAAAAAATATGGTTTAGCAACACATATTCCCTACATTTATATCCTACCCCTTTGGCTGAATCCTGTAGATGTTCGTGTGAACGCACCTTTACTTTCTAATACGTTGTTTTGCTAATTTTCCCTGGTCTATCATTACTGCTTGTTTATAGCCCAGAGCTGCATTCACAATTCTGCTGGCTGCAACTGAAAACATTTCAGAGCAGCGAACATTTCCCAGAATGTAAATCCTCAGCATCGTACCGGACATAGATGCTACAACATTGGTAATGCACTTCTATATGGAAGCCTAGACTATAGGCTATGATACAAGATTAGTACAAACCAACTAATACCCTGCGCTTCTAAGAACTGTTATAGGCAAACTCTGCATTGTCCGTGGCATCCAATCAGATCACCTCTTTTACTATAAACTAGGTTTGGTAAAATTGAACCTGGACATAATTTATTGCTCGGGCCGCACACTTTTACCTACAACAGTTTTAATGCATGAGGCCTTCTGGGATAGTAAAGCTACACACCCATTTGGGGCACCCGTGCACTCATGTATGGGTAATCTGTAAAATGGGAAATACACTTTGGTTTTGGTATTAAAATGCTAAAACAATACCGGGGTGAGATGTTCCCAGGATTAGTGCTTGGAAAATGACTTCCCAACATATTATCAAAGTATCAGACCCGTAGATTGTAGCATAATTGTGGCTAGCATCGTAAAAAGATTTGGTGCATTTCATGAGTCCTCTTAGTCACATCCCTTTTCTAGACAGCTTTCAAAAGTGTCCAGTGAGGCACAAAAACTGTCTGAAACCATTTAATTTGATGCACGGCATTCAAGCCAATTTTTTGGCACAATTTGCACCAGAATTCTGTCAATGTTGCTATAGTAACTCTGCCCCACTGTTACACTGTACCTCTTGTAGGGTCATAGGAAGCAGTGCATGACTACTAGCTTTAGTGTTCCTTGAGCATTGAGTGGCATCACCTCCAGCTCTACACTAGGCACCACCTCCGACCCTGCACTAGGCACAACCTCCGATCCTGCACTAGGCACCACCTCCGGCTCTACACTAGGCACCACCTCTGATCCTACACTAGGCACAACCTCCGATCCTGCACTAGGCACCACCAATGACCCTGCGATAGGCACCACCTCCGATCCTGCACTAGGCACCACCTCCGATCCTGCACTAGGCACCACCTCCGACCCTGCACTAGGCCCACCTCTGATCCTGCACTAGGCACCACCTCCGACCCTGCACTAGGCACCACCTCCAATCCTGCACTAGGCACCACCTCCGGCTTTACACTAGGCACCACCTCCGACCCTGCACTAGGCCCACCTCTGATCCTGCACTAGGCACCACCTCTGACCCTGCACTAAGCCCACCTCTGATCCTGCACTAGGCAGCACCTCCGACCCTGCACTAGGCACCACCTCCAATCCTGCACTAGGCACCACCTCCGGCTCTACACTAGGCACCACCTCCAATACTGCACTAGGCACCACCTCCGGCTCTACACTAGGCACCACCTCCGGCTCTACACTAGGCACCACCTCTGACCCTGCGATAGGCACAGCACTGTGCACAAGTTTTTCCTGCATTGAGTTTTTTCTTAATTATAATGAAATGTATTATTCCATATATTTGTATTAAGGTACTTTTGTCACCTCCTTGTTTCGGTGCAAACGTCTCATTTCCCTTTGTAAATGATGGGCTGGTCAATATGATTTACAGATTTACATTTTAAGTTTAGTTGATATTTCCAATATTGTAGAAGGGAAACAGAATTTCATTAACTTATTGGTAAAATAAGGAAGTCTGCTAGAAAACGCTATGACCTTCTAATGGCAACCAAATGGGTCCCAAGTGTATCAGAACACATCCTAGATGAAGGCTCTAGAATACCTCATCCAACCAGCAGTCCTGCCAAAGAAGTCCTCTGAGATGTCCATCCCACCTACAGGAACCTTCAGCACAGACCTCTCAAGCTTTTCACAATTTTCTCTGAAATACCTCAAATGTTTAATGTATAGTTTATGTGAAAACACTTAGTTAGTTTTTGGACTTTGTGACTTGAAGCTTTCTACAGTTAAACTATATTTTCTCTCTGCTGATGTGTGGCATGATCCCTTCTTTCTTTGATGCATAAAATGGGAGACAATTTGAATGTTCAAGGGTTTACAGACACTTGGAGGCCGCTCCGTAGAGTTTACATGTTCAGACATTCTTGCCACGTTGGCCCTTCTGCTGCTGAGTATGTAATACATTGTTCACAGCAAGGAGGACCCAAATGCCTTTTTGTTTGCTGTGTTCATGATCATTCTCTTCCGTCAGATCTCGTATGGTCGTATTTATATGTTCTGTGTGGAATTTGAAGAGGAGTTAGTGAAAGAAAAATTAATTTAGAATTTTATGCATGTCAAATGTATTGTTTTCTTAACTATTGCATTTTTACCAGAATAAGTGGGGGGTTGGGCTAAAGGAAAAGGGTCAAAATATTTCTGCATGGGCAGAAGTATTGCATGGATGCGGCTCCCACACCATGTGAGGTAGGGATTGATCCTCTGATATTTATCAGCTGAGCATTTGCACTAAAATTAATATTGCCCCCACAATATCTGTCATCAGACAGGAGAATAATAATAGTAGAGTCGAATTAGTCATCTCCCAACTTTAATGTGGGCGCTGGTTGCATTGTTCTTGTCCAACATCGAAAGTCGTTCCTATGAGAAGATCACACATAGGCTTTGTTCCCGCTATGCCAGAACCTTCTGTCAAAGGGAATGTCTTGAGGATCTTACAGAAAGGAACAGACATTTACAGCCCCCATACTGACACAAAAAGGAAGATTGAATAGATTTCATGGTTTTTAGCCAGAATGGCCACAGCGTAGATAAGAAGAGACATGCACCTTGTCCCATATGACTTGTATCTGCCCTACCTCATGCCAAATGTCTAGGGTTCAGTGATAAAGTCCTGGATTCCTAGCACTGCCCTGAATGTGATTTTTCTTCTTACAAACTGTTTTTAGGTCTGGTTAATTAGCTGTGGCCATGATAATAAAAAGGAGGGCTTAGGGTGGCAAATATTTTTGAAAAATAGGCAATGGCATGAACCTCTGTTCTTCTATGATTTAGGCTTCCGAATGGCAACCAGCCTCTATTGGGGCTTGCAAAATTAAGTTACTAATGTATTACAACCTGATATTTAATGCATTATGATAATTAAACTACAATGTACCACGGTGCAGTAAATAGAGTTATCACCATGGGCCAGTCATGCCAAAGATGACCAAAGCAGTTCTACAGTGCAGGATGGTCAATAGTCAATGCGTCATGTTTAACATTGAATTCACAAGGCTCCTTGTCTGAAGGCAAAGTCAAGAAGAGACAATCAGTTACAAAATACATTCTTAGACTTTGTGGCATTGATAAGTATTTTATGTCTAAATTTACCATTACCAATCAATAGAAGCCAGTATGGGGTATTGACTAAGAGAGTGGAGCTGCAGCCGGTCAGGGGATGAGTAGTATAAGACCCCAACTCAGATGAAGTCAATAGAAGGAAAAAAGAAGAAATGTAACCTTTTGGCTATATGGTGGTTACATGTGACATTTACAACCACATGACGCCATGTATACACAAGGGTGCGATATCTTCTAGAAGGACTTTGTGGCCACATGGCTAAATACGATAAATTACTTATTCATGTCATTAAACAACCTCCCTTATGTGTTTTAAAGCCCTGCCAGCATATCAGATGATTTTCACACATATCAATGACACGCAGTTAGTAAACAGCTTCAGCATCTCCCTGTAATAAACCAAAGATTTCTTCGTAGTGACAATCCCTCCCATTTAACCCTTGGGGAGACACTGAAGCTAGGCTACTAACTAAATGTCCAGGGCAAATCCAAAAATGTCCATATTCCAAAGCCTCGAAATGAGCTGCACCTATGGCAATGGTGAAGTGTGACAATACATGGCAGAATGTACAAGAGTTGCTTTGGAAATGTAGAGTCCACTCTGCTACTTCCTTCCCTTAACCTGACCCAAAACGAATCGACACTTCTCTAATCTCTTCCAGTTTTTTTGACACTGTTGTTTTACGGGACTCAAACCGAGTAGCTTTAGAGCCTGTGAAGAACAGATCTCGCCTGAACTGCTGCAAACTGATGGAGCCGGATGAGGTTTGCCCCACGTTTGCATCCCAAATAAAGGAACTCAATCCATAAAGGGTCCTTTGCTTTTTAGACAAATAGTGTCACCATAATGTAGAGTGATAGTTGAGTAGCCTTTAGTAAAGTGTCATTAGAAGTCCCTGTATTAGTCTGTTTAACTCGGATTTGCTATGTTAAATGGAAGCTAGTAGAAACAATGAAGTAAACCCTGAGAATACGGAGTAGCAAGCAGTACATCCATTGGCACAGGCTGGACCGTACATTAAATGACTAGACGCCAATTACTTGAGTTTTGGAATCACTGTCTTTGACAATATCAGAATAGCACAAGATTCAGAAGTTGGAAAGACTAAAATTCCCGTGATGAATTCATATTTTTTATGGCCGTGAGCCGGAGGTATGTACAGCCGTATTATATGATCACACACCTTTGGAGGAACCTGAATGTATAAAGGGTTGGAGCATGCGGGTTTATAACATCCCCAGTGATTTCTGCTGTTCTATTAGTTTGCAGTTCGGTCTCAGCTCGGTATCAGGTTTGTCGAACCCTTCTAATGTGGTGATCTGATGGGTTAAAAGGAAATGATCAGAAGACAAGATTAACAAGAAGCTGTAAGGAAACGCATGATTTTTGGGCTGCATTTTGACTGAAACGGAACGGTGAAAGCGTCAGAATGGTTTATGGGTTGTATTGTATTCGGACTGTATATCTACTGTAAGCAGCATTTTCCATCACGGTTTAAGAAGGTTCTAGATATAAAACCATTGAGACGTTTGTAGACTGTAGAACTCTGTCCACTGTGTGTTTCTGAGCTCTTGGGCAGATGATGAGGGACGGCTACAATGTAACGGTGCCACCAGTTTATCACAGTCCTGCATGGACAAACTTACAGAATATTCAATAGTACATTCTGTGAAAGTCAACTAATATCTCCTTACTGCCATAACTATGCAGCAGAGGGAGTAAACGCCGAAGGGAAGCTAGGACAGACTGCAGCCGGCACAATAATAAGCGGGTAGACACCGATTGGCATTAAGTTTGGAGTTTCACTGCTTTATCTGACAAATGTTACAGAGATTGTCCAAGATTAGAAAAAAGTTCTGCTTTGTGAACGGTCTGATATCGCAACTCCGCTCTATTGCAGTGAATGGACCTCAGCGGTAGCACTAGGCATGAACTACGGACCAGCGTGGAATCAATTCTGGAAGAGAATCAGCCTTTCTTCTGATTTTAAACAACTGCATCCTCTGTTTGTAAATTACCTCTAATAACGGGATTCTTATACTTATTTATTAAGGGGTCCATGCCACAATACTGGTGGGAAAAGTTGCAAATGTTTGTTGAAGCTCTCTTTACACAAACATGTAGTAACTTTTGTTCCTCCTGTCACGGCCCCTTCACTTTCCCGCAAAGTGGGCAGGGCTTGTCTGGAGGGGCGTGGCCACCCAGGACTGAAAGATTCATGTATAATTTACTCTGCAAATTGTAAATTATACCAGACA
The DNA here is from genome assembly GCF_035609145.1 of Eleutherodactylus coqui. Taxonomy (NCBI): domain Eukaryota; kingdom Metazoa; phylum Chordata; class Amphibia; order Anura; family Eleutherodactylidae; genus Eleutherodactylus; species Eleutherodactylus coqui. Next base: position 222,664,977 of record NC_089843.1, read on the forward strand.
AGGGCACCTGATCAGAAGCAGATGTACATTGCTGTGTAGGCACACGAAGGTGACGGGATGCCCTGAATACAGGAAGCACGCCTCTTCTTGCATTCAGCGCATTGTGCGCAGGGAAAAATCTTATGAAGCCCAAAGCAGGAAATGTTGGACTTGGTTAATTTCTCCCAAAATGTTTTTTGGGAAAATATATTTTTTATTTCTACAGTACTATACAATCCTATGGTGCTACACTAAGGGTGCTTATACATGGGACGACTATCGGGCGCTAAAGCACCAGACAGCCGTCCCAACAACTAACTCTCCTCTGCTTTCACACTGTGGGGCAGAGCACTCTGGAGGTCTCTTCTGGCCACCCACCTCCATTCACTGTGAACAGGCAGTTCGAGAATGAATGACTGCCTATTCACACTGAGTGAGAAGTTGCTCATTAGTCGCTTTGTTTCATTGAGCTGAAATGAGACTAGTGACTAATGAGCAATGTCTGTTGGGTCCTGCTTTTACACGGGGCGAGTATTGCTCATTTGAGCCGATTTTCGGGCGATAGTTGGCACTTAGGACAGACTCATTAACACTTTTATTCATTTTGGTTTTGGAGATCTGCAGCGGATAGTGAACAGTGATAGGGAATGATTGCATCCGTATAACATGAACAGCAGAATCCAGAGGTCAAGTCAAAATGTGTGTCCCAAATCATCTATTGCTACTGGAGTCTTCAGAGCCCTGCGATCAGCTGATCGGGTCGATGGTCTCCATCCATTTCTTCAACACAAACTAATTTTAGTGTCAAAACTATTTATTGAAATGATTTAAGGAAAAATAGTTGTGCCAAATCTGAATGAAGTGGGAATGTTTGGTGCCCGGCAGCTGTGGCGCGTCTCTCTAGATGCCAACGATTTCAAGCATTTTCAATGGCATTTTTACACGTGTTTTTAGTGGAGGTCTTTAATTTCTATCATTTTGTACAATCATTGTTCCCGACCTTCTCAAAGTAGAGAAAGATATTTGAATTAAGAGCATGCCAAAAAAACAACCGTGTGAGGATGTTACTAGTCGTTTACCTAAAGTCTCACTGCAGTCTATTGGGAAAACAATGTGTGAAAACAGTGAAAAATGCTGCGTGTGAAGCCGGCCTAAAAGGGAAAGAATTAGAGATGAGCGAGCGTACTCGGATAAGCACTACTCGCTCGAGTAATTGGCTTTATCCGAGTATCGCTGTGCTCGTCCCTGAAGATTCGGGTGCCGCTGCGGCTGACAGGTGAGTCGCAGCGGGGAGCAGGGGAGAGCGGGCGGGAGAGAGGGAGAGAAAGATCTTACCTCCGTTCCTCCCCGCTCTCCCCTGCAGCTCCCCGCTCCGTGCCGGCACCCGAATCTTCAGGGACGAGCACAGCGATACTCGGATAAAGCCAATTACTCGAGCGAGTAGTGCTTTTCTGAGTACGCTCGCTCATCTCTAGAAATAATATTTACCATTTTGACATTTATTGGGTTTTTATGTTCTCGAGGCCACCCTCACACATCCGTCTTTAACCGTAATTACCGCAGTGTTTTGAATGTCGCAGTAATCGCGGTACAAGGCTGCCATTACTTTCTCCCTCGTTTTGTAACATCGTTATATTTGAGGGCTGTCTGCTCTATTTTACTGTGATTTACGCTCCTCATCAGCCATAACAATGATGCGGTGCGTTAAAATCCGCTGTCAAAGGCAGGAATCTGCAACCCAAAACAGCAGTGAAATTGTGTCAAAACGCCGCAATCAAAAATGTTTTGCCGACGGCATGCGTGAGAGTGGCGTACATGCACCCATGTTTAGCTGGGCACGCTTACAGAAACCATTGAAATCTCTTTTATAGTGGGAAATTACAAAATGCCGTGTTCATCAGAAAGGAAAAGTTAATAAAAGCCCTGATCCTGCGGTCTATGAAATGCCCCGCAAACCACCTAAAGAGGGTCAATGACCAGAAGAGGCACAGAAAAATAAGAAAAAGGTCGTTTTAGGAACCTTGCTTATTATGCAGATATGCAGTTCCCCATCTGAGTCGGCACGCAGTACCCCTCGCGTAGCTCCCATAATGCCCTGAGCTGCTGGAGTCACATACCTACACCCTCCCATGGCATACACTGGCCAGTTGGGAGAGCTTGTGTGAATTATAGCATAATAGTTCATGGAGGTGCATGCGTTGACTCTGGGGGTCATACCGGGCCGGCTTCCTAAAATGACCTTTTTTTAACAAAAAAAGCTAATTACATCCAGAAAATATGCTTTCTCTTTTCGCGGGTACTGAGTCTAGCACCCAGGAGCAGGAGGGGGTGGCTGGATTCACACATTCTCATTGACACTTTTAGAGGCGACTTTAGTCAAAACTGCTATGGCAAATAATAAAAAAAACATACCTGCCTCACGCCGCCTGTTTTATGCCCATATTGCATCTTTTCTGGCATTTTCCGACAGGCTTCTGTATTGGAGTTCAAAAATGCAAGAAAAAAAATGAATGTTACAAACAGAATAAAATAAAGACGCCACAAAAACTGCCTGTAAAACGACCATTAATAACGCTTGAAATGCGCATTGTTTCTGCTGTTTTAGTGACATTTCTGTTGCTGTTTTTCATTTAGTGTAACTTTGGACACGCACTCTTCATGTCCCGTCGGGATGCCTGTAGGGAACATCTAATGCCCAGAACATGTTGGGTTTGGATAAAATGCTGCCGACCCGAATAACACCATAAATACGCCACAAACCAAGATGCTTGTATCAGTGTGTTTTACATCTCACTGTAGACTTTAATGTAACAACTGGACACAAAAAAACTAAGGAAAAAAAACTATGGAAAATGTCGCGAAAAGCGCGGGTTTTAAGAAAAATGCTGAGTATGAAAGCAGCCTAAGGCGAGCTGTGGACTCGACTGTCTTAGTTTCGTGTTGTATAGACAATATGCTGTATAAGCTTAGTTCTTGTGTTGCAATGTTGTTCCAAATATTTTTTAAAGCACCCAATGTCCTTGTGTCGGGCCCCGTACCCAGAATATATTGTGTGTCTAGTGTGAGGCTTCACGGCCGGCAGCGATGATCAGTCTCAGTGGATTATGGCTGTAGCATCATTCTCCAAGCTAACTCCCATTGTTGAGCATCTTACAAGTGTTCACCTCTACTTGTTTCCTAATGTGTTGTACGTTTCTGCAATTTATGTTCAATAAATTATTTTTTAATCATTCACATGATGGATTTTGTAATTATTGGGTCATTTTACTGAATATTACTAAAATGATGGAGCACAGAGACAGCGTGTCCTCAACCCGAGGGGGGTTCCCGGGAATTAAAGAAAATTCTAAGTACTTAAGTATGTAAGATAGTAATGTTTTCAATACCTTACTGCTTACACTGATGCTTACTGTTTCATCATAGTTACTCGTGTTGTTCCTCTTGATCGGCTGGGCAGTAAAATCGCCCCGATTTTCCTCAAATCTAATTGAGGAAGTCAGAAATCAAAATCAAATTTCTCAAAATGCCCGTTATAGAGAACAGAGTGCAGCCAATCAGAAGCCAGGACACCTTCCTTACATCACCAAATGTGTCCTCCCTGTCTCATATGTACAGCACTTTCATTGGACGCTTGCATCACATGACCTAGCCATATATAAATATTGGCATAGTGTAACCAGCCATTTTACAGCTGAGCGCAGGATATAGGAGCTGCATCATGTTTACATGCCTATATAAAACGTGGCCTGCTCTACAGATATTCTACAGAGGATATATTGCTGCTGGTGTAAAAGCTTGTATACCAGCAGGGAGGTTAAACAGGATTGTATTGGTGGGACCAAAGAAAGAAGCTGCATCACGTTTATATGCCTATAGGAAGCATGGTCTGTACATTGGGGAGAGGGGATACTTCTGCTGCTGTCACCGTATATAGCAGCAGGGCAGTCAGACAAACTGCTTGGTGTGGGAAATATTGCAGTTCTCTGTGGCCTCAGAAGTTGCTCAAAGTCACAGGAATGGCCACTATGAATTATTTGCAGGCCTTATGCAGCTAGCAGTGGGGTGAGGGGAATTAAATTACACTGTGTATTACAGGGACAGTTCACAATATACAATCTATACTATGTGGCCATCTGTTCTCACATATCATGCTGTTCAGGGATTGTGGTCCAAATAGGGAAACAGCGAAAGACATAATACGTGTCAGCAGCTTCAAACACTGCTCAAATTTGGACCACTTCAAATTACTGCCAGGCCTTATGCAGCTACCTGTGGTTTTCAGCAAACTACAAAGTTAACTGATAAGTTACATAAAATTACACTAAAAGGTCAACCAAAAAAAAACTGAATAAAAAAAATGAAACAAGGGGTAGGGGATGTGTCAGTAGTAGTGGTGGTGGTAGAGTATGGGACAGGTTGGCACTTCAAGTGGCTTCCACTGAAGCAACAGCTCCACGTTCTGCAGGAGGCGAGACAAGCCCGCTGCCATCCCTTCAAAGTGGTTCTGCCCGTGTGTTACATCCGCAGCACGCAGAACAAGTTATAGAGTGGATGACATAGCATGCCTCAAGTACCACCAGCTCCTCTTCGTCTCAGTCGCTGGCACACATCAGTCAGTCTGCACCAGTCAGCAGTTCTGTAGAAACTGCTTGGGGAAGAATACAAGAAGAGAACAACAAGAAGGACCCCATTGTAGGCATTTACTATAGGCCGCCGGGACAAGCAGAAGATATGGAGGAACTCTTTCTACATCAGATGGCCAAGCTCTCAGAGAAGCCCAACATAGTGATCATGGGAGATTTTACCCATCAGACATTTGTTGGGAATCTCTCAGGTAAAAGTAATGAGTCCAGAGAAAACAAGGGGATCTGCTATCTTGGACCTAATTCTTACCAACAGGGAGGGAATGGTTGAGGAAGTAAGGGTGGCTGGGACCTTAGGAGGCAGGGATCATGATATCCTTGGATGTTGGATAACAAGGGGAGGAAGACCTGAGAAGACTCAGACCTCAAGGATGGATTTCAGAAAGGCAGATTCTAATGAACTCAGAAAGAGGAAGAATCCAATGGCTGGATGTTCTTAAGGACAGAAATGTCCAAGGAGGTTGGGAAATATTGTGGAATGAGATTCTCAAAGCACAATCGTTACCAATGCCTAAAAGAAGGAAGAATAGGAAGCATTTAAAGAGACCCGGATGGAAGAACACAGAACTTGTACACATGTTATAGAGGAAGAAAAATATGTGTATCAAATGGAAAGAGGGGAATATCTAAGGAAGAATATAATGTGGTCTGCAGAAACTGTGCAGAAAAGTTAAAGCTGAGGCTTGCAAGAGAGGCCACAAACAATAAAAAAAGATTTGGGCGGTCAAAAGCAAAAGAAAAGTCAAAGATATCTTAGGATATCTTCGCTCCCTTTTCAAGCAAGTGTTTCTCATGCAATCTTGATTCTAGGAATTCTGAAGCCTTTTTTGAAAGTCCTAAATCTCGTGCCAAATCATTCAACTCATGCTGATCAAATCCCTGAATACCTAAGTCATCTTCAACTTCAAAATCTTCATCGTTGCTGTCACTTAGTTCTTCACCATAATCATGTTCTTCAAGAGAGGGTAGTTTAATGAAAACCGGCCCTGGAATTTCAGCTGAATGAGACACCATACTTATAGCTGATTGTAGACTAGGGTATGCTAATTTACATTTCTTATTCTTGTTATATCCTGAAGGTTTCACTATATCAGAGTTACAGTCCCTGGAATGATCTCTTGGCTCTCACCAAACAATAGGTAGACCAACTTATCACGTGTTCCCTTCGTCCACATCCATAACTCTCAACACACTGCTTGCACACCTTGTGAGGGGCACAAGACTCATCTTGATCACCAAGTTTAACTTTGAGATATGCAAAATAGGCTTGCTTAACAAATGCTTCCGTTTGACTGGGAATGGTGAAACTGCCACAGATATAGCAAAAGGAATCAGGGCTGTTTAGGCACTTAAAATGAGAAATAGCAGATGTGGACATGATCTGAAGATGAGGAAATAAATGTGTAAATAAAAGAATTCAATTTTGCTAATTTACTATGTAGAACGGCACACAACTCCTCAGCACACTGCCGCACATGTAACTGAATAGCCAAGACAAGTAACAACCTGATGGCGGTTGCCAATGTGACCCTCCCCACTCAAGGGAGGTTCACTCTCGGCCAATAGGAGGACACTAGTGCTCCTCTCGACCCAGGCTTCAGTAATCACATGAAGATAAACTGTAGAGAAAAACCTGATGTGATAGAAGAAAACTTCATTTTTCAAATCAGCATGCCTATTGTCACCTGAAAAACTGAAGTCAACTACATTTTTGTTCTAAATTGTTCCGCATTGATATCAGCTGATCTTCCCGGTGCTATTGGAGGAATAAAAGAATGCAGGCTATCTGTAAGCAGAGAGATGGTGAGGGAACGCTTAGCTAATTTACATGAATTCAAGTCTCAAGGTCCAGATGAATTACATCCTAGGATGCTGAAGGAAGCAGAGGAGGTAATTGCTGAACCACTCCCCTTTGTCCCTATCTTCAAAAATGATTTAGAGAAGGGAATTGAGGGGAAACTGAGCAAATTTGCAGATGACAGAAAGCTAGGAGGGATAGCTAACACTAGAGAAGAGAGAGGATTCAAAATGATCCAGACGAGCTTGAATAGTGGGCGGCGACCAACAGAATGGTCCTACATGTAGGCAAGGAAAATAAAAAAAGCACTTACAGAATAGGAAGAATTGGGCTAAGCAGCAGCACATGGGAAAAAGACTTGGGTATACAAATAGATGATAGACTGAACATGAGTCTTCAATGTGATGCAGCAGCAAAAAATGCAAACACAATTATTTACTAAGAGAAGCATAGATCATGTGAGGTTATTATCCCCTCTACTCTTGCTTAATTAGACCTCATCTGGAATACTGGGTCCAGTTCTGGGCACCTCACTTTAAAAAAGACATCAACAACCTGGAGCAAGTTCAGAGAAGAGTTACCAAGAGAGTGAGTGGTCTGCAGAGCTGGTCATGAGAAACAGGTAAAGGATCTGGGAGTGTTTGGCTTGCAAATAAGGAAGGCTGAGAGGAGCCTTAATAGCGGTCTACAAATATCTGAAGGGCTGTCACAGTGCAGAGGGATCAGACCTATTCTCATCTGTACAAGGAAAGACTAGAAGCAATGGGATGAAACTGAAAGGAAGGAGATTAGATATTAGACAGTGAGGGTGATCAATGAGTGGAACAGGTTACCACAGGAGGTGGTTAGTTCTCCCTCAATGGAAGTGTTCAAACAAAGGCTGGACAGACATCTGTCTGGAATGATTTAGTGATCCTGCACTGAGCAGGGGGTCGGACCCGATGACCCTGGAGGACCCTGCCAACTCTACCATACCATTCTATGAATCTATGAATAGTGTAGCCTGGGCATTCTTTGAAACCGCAGGTGATGACAGAAGAGCGGCCATCTGTTAGATCTGCAGTAAGTGTTTAAAATATGTCAAGAGTATAAACAACCTCAACACAACATGTATAAACAATCACATAAACTCCCTCCACCTTCCGCCTTGGAGAGCCCTGCTGGGGCAGAGGGCAATAAGTCAGCCTCATCCTGCTCCCTCTTCCGCTGCTGTAGCCGCCTCTTCCTCCATCTCCCTCCCTGTTCATGCATAAGGCCGCCTGCAGACGGGCGGGTCGGATCCGGCTGCAAGGATTCTTGCCGCGGGACCATACCATTCTTCAGATATTCTCTTTTCAAGCCCACTCACTTTACTGATCAGACTTCTTGCATCCGTAGCCATACAGTTTATATAGTTGTGGTCATTTGTATTCCTATGCTTATGGTCCAATTAGCTGCTCTGTCAGTTCTATCTGTACTAACCCCTCCCCCCGCTTGGCCCCCATTTCCCTTCCTTATTCCCAGATCTTTGTCTATACTGTCTTCCCCCCTTTTTCTCTTGTTGCCGTCCCCCCCCCCCCAGTCCTTAGTTTAAACATCCCCCGACCTTCTAGACATCTCCCCCAGCACAGCTGCACCCTCCCCATTAAGATGCAGCCCGTCCCTACGGTAGAGTCTGTAGCTGACAGCAAAGTCAGCCCAGTTCTCCAGGAACCTAAACCCATCTTGCTAACACCAACTCTGGAGCCACTTGTTCACCTCCCCAACTGCTGACGCCGGCAGCTGTCAGTGGGTGAGCGAGCAGCACAGATATCACAGCCACGGTGGCAGTGAGGGCAGCATCTGTCAGCGTGGGAGTCCAGGCAGCGGTGAGGGTGGCATCTGTCAGTGGGGAAGCGGTGGCCACGGAGATGAGAGTCCCGGCGGCGGAGCAGAACCGCTCAGGCGGGCAGCTGGGAGCTGGCAAGACGAAGCTGACAGTCCAGGCTGCGGATAACAAGAGGTGAGGGCAGCACCTTAGGGTCAGGGTAACATTTCTTCTTAGCCTTACATTATTACCTGTACATGCTGCCATCTTACACCGGTAACATGGCACCCTTTACAGGTCATAATGTTACAGGTCTAAGAAGAAACGTTACCCTGAGCGTTATGCTGCACACTCTGCTGCTAGTACCTGCCATCCTTGACCCTATCAGGAACTGGGGGTGTGAGAGGGGTGTTCCTCCTGTCAAACCCCTAACTTCCGGTGGCATCAAGATACACGAATACCTCTCCCTGCCTGTTCCTACAGCAGCCTCTGAGCACAGAGGGGCAGCAGCACAACTACTTCAGGCCTCACCACTGCAATAGACAACCGAGCTGCAGGCTACAGAGCCAGGAGTGGGAAAAGGAGAGTAGAAGTTGAGTCACAACTGATACTAACATCTACCCCATCTTCTAGCATTTCTCAGGTTAGCAGCCAGCCCTCCCACAGCTATGGAAGCATAAAAAAATACCACCCCAACCACAGAGCCTGAATTCTAGCACAGCTGCTGGCGTTGGACACAGACGTCTTCTGCAACGTGATGCTCTTTGCTAACCTGCAGTACAAGATACCCAGCCACCATTTCTTTCCAGCCATTCCTGGCCAGCACCCCCATGTGAGTGATAATATGTCTGTGGCGTTGCAGCAGGCATGGCTAGGGGTGTGACTATATATTAGCGGTGGGGACCTCAAAATGCAGCAGTATAAGGACAAGCTGTTAAGCAGCTTGAGCAGAGCTTTTCCTCATGACAGCAGGGATGCATCCACAATGGATAACAGCTTTGCGGCTCATGGTGGACGAGCAGGAAGCCACCACAGCAGCGCCACCAAAGCCAGTAGGGAAAGTGTAAAAGAGGTTTGCTACAGTTTTTCAGCCCAATGCAGCCTGCAGCACAGGGTAGGATTCACAATCGCAAGCAGCACTTATCCATGATGGTCCAAGACTTTGTCAGCTCCCACGTGGATGTACTTAGACATGGCGTTGGCTTCTTTGACTTCTGGGTGTCTAAGCTGGATAAGTAATCAGAGCTTGCCCAACATGTTTTAGAAGTTCTTGCCCGCCCTGCTACCAGTGTGCTCTCAGAAAGGGTGTTCAGTATAGCTGGGGGTGATATGGATGTGGATTGCCTGACATTTATAAAAATGAACCCGGTGTGGATTTCACCCGCCTACTGCACCCCCATTGCAGATTTCACCGATTAGTTGGCACGCTGGTAATTTTCACTCGTATATAACTACTACTCTTCTCCTGCTAATACCATGTTCCCATGTTTCGCTCCCCGCTACTTCCCAACCAAAACCAAAATAGGCATGTCTAAATTGAAATACTGAACTATAGCTCTAATGCAGGTCTGCACAAATTGGCTGTGGGTGGGGGTCAAAATTAAAATTGCTTGGGGGTTGTATGTTGTGAAGATCTGCTTTAATGTTTCAATGAGGAGCACACTCTGCTCTCAAGGTGGTGGTGGTGGTGCTGCTGTCCTTCTCCTTGCATCATGTTTCCTCTTTCTCCTTATTGGAGCAGCTGTAGCCCCACCGCTTTCTCTCTGAGGAGGACCGCGCTTCAGTCTTCTCACCACCTGAAAGAATTTGTCCTTTGCAAAATTTATGATGTTACTTTTAAACGAAGCCGCTCACCTCCTGTCCTGCTTGGCATAATTTGGGGTATTTCCACTGTTTTTCCTTGGAGGAGGCCCGTGCTCGGCTGTTCTGTTCACCTGGTAGAATTTGTCTTTTGCTAAATTTATGATATTGCTTTTAAACAAAACACCACACAATTCTTGGTTGCTCCTTAAGATTCTTGGCTTTTAAAATGACATGAAAAGCATGGTGGCAGCCCTTAGAGAGGCGGAGCTGCAGCCGTTAGAAGTGAAGTCAGGAATACTGAATTTACGGGCTTATTCACGCGTCCGTATATCAGCTGGGTTTTCACGCCCGGCCAATATACGGTGTCCCTCTCTGTAGGGGGAGGAGGTGGGACGGGCCAGTGCACTGAGCTCCCACCCCCTCTCCACTGTTTGCAATGGGAGGGGCAGAATGGGGGCGGAGCTATGTTCCACCTCCGCCCCTCCCATTGTAAATAGTGGCAAGGGGCAGAGCGCAGTGAACTGTTCCCATCCCATCCCGCCACCTTTTCCTGCAGAGAGGGTCAGCATATATCGGCCGGGCGTGAAAACCCCGCCAATATACGGACGTGTGATTAAGCTCTTAAGCTGTGATTTCAGTAAGTGTGTGCAGAGAGAGGTAGGGGGGCGAGCCTGCCACAGAGAAGATTCTCCTGCACATCTCTCTGTCCCAGGGAAAAGTGACATTAAGTTTTGTTCTTTCCCAGAAAAACAGTGAAATTATGATTCCTTGCTCATCTAATCACTCCACTACACCATTTAACCCTGCAGATGCTGCAGTCCTTGCTGACCGTGGTGCAAGCTGTCGGTTAAAAAATAAAAATTCTCTGCTTGTGGAATGTTTATATTGTGCAAAAGTGGTAAAACATAATAAAACGGCTATACGACTTGGTGTTGTCCTAATTGTAAGGACCCGCTGAATAGGGGTGACATAACATACTGCGCTGTGAACATCATAGACATAAATCACAAAGGACACTGGTGAAACTGCATTGTTTAATGCTTGTTAAATTAAAATAATAGTGCCAAACAGACAGTAAGAGCGCCATCCGGAGGCGTAACCTGAAGCTTCTGGGCCACGGTACAAAACCTGCAACAGGGCCCCAACTATAATGCTTTATCATAGTACTGGGCTCCCTATATGGAGAAGAGAGGCCTTATGGGCCCCCTAAGGCTCCTGGGCCCGGGTGCAACCGCATCCCCTGCATCCCCTATAGTTACGCCTCTGGTGCCATCTTTTGTATCCCAAACAGTAACAGTGCTGTTCTTAGTGCCCCCCAAATAGTAATATTACCCACAGTAGTGCAATAATATCCCCTGTGCTCCTATAAAAATGACTTCTGTGCGCTCTAGACAGTAATAATGCCCCCCGTGGGAGTCCCTTAGAAATAAAAAAATGCCTGTTAGTGCCCCCTAATTGGCTTATAAAGTAATAATGCCCGTTAAGGCCCCCTTATAAAACAATAATGCCCCTCAGTGCCCTCGTATACAGATGGGTAAGGGTACCTTTACACAGAGATTATCAGCAAAATTTTCACTAAAAAGAGCAAATACGGGCAATAATCTGGCCGTGTGAACAGCAGTTGTACAACTAAGAATGACTGCCTATTTACTGTGAATGGAGGCAGGCGGGCCAAACCGGTCTCTGGCTGCTCCACTTCCACTCACGGAACAACTAGTGTTCTGCCCCTTTCCACATCTTGGCTTGTGTTACCCCCTATAAAGGTACCTTTGCCCTTTAGTGTGACTTTTAGTGTAAGGTGATATCCCGGAGTGCGGCGCTATCAGGGGGGCTTGTTTACACTTTGAATTACTTTACAATGGGTTTTGTTGTGGTACAATAAGAGGACAATGGGTGTTGTATTTACCCAACCATGCCGGCCCCTACAAGCATCTCTATCCTCTGTCCACAGCCCGTAGTGATCACCGCGGCATGCACCATGGCACTGACCTCATCCTGTGCATAGGCTCCACATCTGTGACCTAGAGAGCAGTGGATGGTCTTGTAGGAAGCCTATGGCTCCTGTTTACACACTTCCCAAGTGTTTTGGTCTTCTGTGGATGCCAATAGATTTGACAGCAGCATCCATATGGGCGCAGGGTGACCCACTGGGATTACCAACCTGGCCTGCGCCCAATGGTGTTAGCAGCAGCTCCGCAGGATGGTAGACCCCAGAATCACATTTGTAAAATCAAGACAGATAAGAAAAATATAAATACATATAGATAATATATCAAGATTTGGTTTTAATTAGTAAAAAAATATAGGGGTTTTCCAGATTTTTTTTTCAAATATAGACTTCCCGTCCCCTGTTGCTTCTAGGCTTCCATACTAATTGAAGACAGGGCTACAGATGCACCCCTTCTGCGCTGCAGCAAGAGGTCACATGACTTGTGACATCACCGGGTCTCCTGGCCCCAATAATGATGCGGGATACACGTCATATGGCGTAGTAATAGAAAGGCCGGCGCAGGTCTACTAGGCGTCACTGATGATGCCCCGTCTCAAGGTCTCACATCAGATGCAGTGGTGTCATGGATGTCTCCCCCCGTGACCGGTGCAGCCAAAGTAAACAGATACGTGACAGGAGCCGTGGCAGGGGGGCAGCAGGTAGGTGAGGAGGTGAGTATTAAGGGTTTTTGTACTATTTAATTGCCCACCACTGCCGCCAATGTTTAATTGGAAATCCCCTTTAACTGCAGACCAGACCTGGATGGTCAACAGACCGCTTATATACTCATATATATAGTAATGACTCACAAACCTGTACAGAACAACCTCCCCCGGGGCTCTGTCACACCGGCGTTTTATTGCGCCTATTTTGCCACCACAGTACACCGCACCATCTGAAGCGTCTTTTTGTTTAAATGGTTGATTTTCTGGTGCGTAAAATTGGCCGACCGGAAAATATAACACAGAAGTTGCGGATTCCGATCAGCCGCTTTTACGTGCGGCTGGAAAAGATAACTCTTGTAGCATATTGTGCCAGAATACGCCGGCCGTTCCCATAGACTCCTATAGGAGCCTATGAGAGCCACCAGAAAAGGGAAGGGGGAGGGAATTCAGCGTGGCAAGTGCTACTAAAACCCCTCCCTCTCTCTGGCAGCTCTCATAGGTTTTTATGGGAGCTTCTATTGCAGCTATCAGGTGGCAAGGGGAGGGAAGGAAGAGATTTTAGCAGCGCTAAAATCTCTCCCCCTGGCCCATGGATTTCCAGGCTGCAGAGTATATACGCCGCAGCCCAGCTGTGTGAACGGGCAAGAAAACGGGAGATTTAGCTGTGTATGTACGTGCGCATTAGTGTGGTGAACGTTGCATTTTTGCACTTTTGTGTGTTTTACTGTATTTTTTTGTATGCGCAAAAAAGCACTCAGCCCGCGCTCCCATGGATTGCCGTGCGCAATTAGTGTAATTAGTTCAATTTGTGCTATTTTGCTGTGCAAATGTGCAGGAAGATAGAGAATACTGCGTATTTTTTACGTAAATGAAATGGGCGGGCAGAATACGCAGATGTGAATGAGCCTCTTTAAGTCAATGGCTTCTTTTCAGTGCGTTTTGTGCGGGACATTTTGCAGGCGCAAATGCGTTTCAGTGAATAAGCCCCGCGGCCGGCTTCACACGGCTGAGAAAGTCACGCGAGACTCTCAGATATGTTCTTTTGAGTAGGGTCATCCACATGAGCGGTGACCCCGCAGGGCACGGTGATGTGGGAAGCAAATCACAAAGAAGGATAGAACGTGATCTCACATCGCCGCCCCATTGGTTACAGTGCAGACGGTGGCAGCAGCGGTGGCTCCATTGAAAGCAATGAGGGAACTCAGAGATTCCCCTGCCGAGGCTGTGACAGCCGCGTCGGAGGATCCCTGCAGTGATGCAAGGCTGTTTTCACATGGATGGCGAGCGCGATGTGGGGGCGGGATTCATGGTCTCATATCGCGCTCCACGCGTGAAGTTAACCTTAGCCACAATGTAAAGCTGTAAGATGATGACCCCTCGAACTGCTGGTGTCCACAGACTGTAATATTCCTGAAACACAATGAGGTTTCCGATTCTCATGTTTTTGTGTTTTGGTGACGCTCCTCTCTGTGTGCATCGCTAGATCATGCCGGGTTGTCCAGGATGTCGTAAGACCACGGAGGTGCTCAAGGCGGTGGCCACATTACAGGACTGGGATGCAAACCAGCATTGCAAAACTAGAATGAAAAAATAGGCGTGAATTCTGAATTATTCATCCCCGGTAAACGTGAGCCTCGCCGCGGCGCGGGCACATAAAGGGTTAACTACTTCAGCGTAGTGAGCCTGTCCGCCAGAGCAGCAGATGACGGGCACATGATACCCATTGTGGTTTGGTCACTCTTCGGTGGCCTCTCCGGGGACCTCTGGAACATTTGCATCAGACTGGCGTAGGCTCGTCCCTCTTGTAATAAGATCAGCATAACCTTCCTTGTGTGAAAAAGCGTAGCTGGATCTGCGACTTAAACTTCCTCTTTTGAACGGTGTTGTCATTGCAACGGTGTTCAGCGCAGTTTGCCTCCTTGCTCCATAGGAATTTCTCTGTAAGTAAAGAACCATATTTAGCGGGTATGTTAGTTCCTAAATCTAGCATATTAAGTCTAAAATGGGGAGCAGGAAAGGGGAATCCCCGCAGCCGAACAGTTCAGTCTCTAGACATAACCCAACAGCATCGGGCGTGCACCGTTTACTATAATGGGGTCTGCCAGCTTTCTGCCCAGCTTTTATTTTCAGCCAGATCTGCGATGGAACCTCCAGCCAGCAGTTCTGACTCGGATGTGAAGCCACCCTAAAGAGTGAGGACTGCATGTGGTGAGAAGGATAAAGTGTTCCTTTGTGTGAGAGATTTTAGGTTCCGCATCAGAAAAACAAAGGTCTAACTGCACTAACTATGTATGTATTTATGTGTGTGTGTGTATATATATATTAGTGTTATTCCTAGAATGGTGGAGTTGGAACACTTTGTTTGAAGACTTCCATTGAAGGAGAACTCACTGCCTCCCGTGGCAACCTGTTCCACTCATTGATCCCCCTCACTGTCTAATATCTAATCTGTGTCTCCTCCCTTTCAGTTTCATCCCTTGCTTCTAGTCTTTCCTTGTGCAGATGAGAATAGGGCTGATCCCTCTGCACTGTGACAGCCCTTCAGATATTTGTAGACAGCTATTAAGTCTCCTCTCAGCCTTCTCTTCTGCTAAACATTCCCAGATCCTTTACCCGTTCCTCATAGGACATGATTTGCAGACTGCTCACCATCTTGGTAACTCCTCTCTGAACTTGCTCCAGTTTGTCTATGTCTTTTTTAAAGTGGGGTGCCCAGAACTGGACCCAGTATTCCAGATGAGGTCTGACTTAGCTTTAAGGAAAAGTAGAGGGGGATAATTACTTCATGTGATCTAGACTCTATGCTTCTCTTAATACATCCCAGAACTGTGTTTGCCTTTTTGGCTGCTGCATCACACTGTTGACTCATGTTCAGTCTATTATCTATTAGTATACCCAAGTCTTTTTCACATGTGCTGCTGCTTAGCCCAATTCTTCCCATTCTGTATGTGCTTTCTTCACTTTTCTTGCCCAGATGTAGGACTTTGCATTTCTCCTTGTTAAATACCATTCTGTTAGTCGCCGCCCACTGTGCAAGCTTTTCTAGATCTTTTTGAATCCTCTCTCTCTTTCCTCAAATGTTAACTATCCCTCCTAGCTTTGTGTCGTTGGCAGATTTGATCAGTTTCCCCTCAATTCCCTCCTCCAGATCATTTCTAACAATGTTGACCAACACTGGGCCTAGGACAGAGCCTTGTGCTACTGCACTTGATCCATTCTTCCACTTGGATGTGCAGCCATTTATGACCACTACAAACCTATGCTGACTCTGGTTAATTACTCCATTCTCATCCAAGTACTTGCATACATGCTGTTTAATTATTTATTTAAAGATCTTTCCCTGTATAGAAGTCAGGCTCACAGGCCTGTAGTTTCCTGGATCCACCATCTTCCTTTTTTTGAAGGACATTTATTCACTTAATGTGTTTATAGAAAAGAAAGTTGCTTCACATTACACAATGCTTCTAATTATTATTATTTTCAGCTATGTACCAGTATCCCGGCTTGTGTCATGAGCCACACTTTGACGAGCAGTCATCAATCTGGTCAACATGTATGATTCTGCTGCATCATCTGTGTTACTACACCAAGGATTTCAGACTAGTGGGTGTCAAAGGGGTCATACCAAAATCTAAAGTTATCCTGTATCCACAGTATAGGAGATAACGTCATGATCTGTGGGGTCTGACCCCACCAATCCTGAGACTGGGTTCTTGATGGACCCCGCATGAATGAACCAGCCGTTGCACATGCGTTCCACAGCTCCATTCAGTTCAGCGGCAGAAGTTACCAAGCTTGAACGCTCAGAAATCTCCGTAGCTGTCACGGAAATGAATAGAGTGGCAGCGCGCATGTGCAACAGCTTCATTCATACGGGACTGTTGGGACCCCCATTATTGGGATCAGTGGGAGTGCCAAAGGTTGAACCCCCACTGATCAAAAAGATATCCATTATCCTGTAGATAGAGATAACTTTAGACATTGGTACAACCCCTTTAATTCTGCTAATTGCCCTTAGTTACTCAGCTGTATACCTTTTACTAATCTACCTGTAATCTTTGCTCTTCCAGCCCTCTGGTCTAGTTTAATGTTGCTGCTCATTGGTGTTTATTGGTGTGATTTGTTCTGCTTGTCTACCGTGTTTCTGACCTGTCCTGTTTTAGACTCTGTTTTGGATTTCTGCCTACAGTGCCGTGTCTAGTCCTCCTGGTTCTGAACCAGCTTTGTACCTGATTTTGTGTCCTGTATATTTTTGGGCTTTAGTGTGTTCCTCTGACTACTCGGTACTGCCCCATGCCTTGTTCTCTCGCATATTCCTGGTTCACGCTCTTCCTGTTACCTTTGGTCAGCAGTCACTCTGCAGTTGTAACCAGGAGGTTCCTTGGAGCCAAACCCAACTCCCTCTAAGAGGGGAGAAGGGAGAAAACCAGGATCCCCAAAGACTCTGCTAAGCAAAGCGACTACTCAGACCCTGGTGGACAGTTTGGGCAGACAGGCTGGACCTATATCATTACAGCTTGTCGGATTTGTGTAAACAATCTTTATAATACTTACATGGTGGACCTTGTTATTACCGAACATACTGGTGCCAAAACTGGCCAGGAGTGAAGGAAGAATGCTTATTCCTATCGCCAGCAAAATCATCAGCCAAGTGAAGCCATGGCGTAATGTATTTAAAGTTGCATCTGAAAGAAACATATATTAGTTTTACTAATATATTCGCATACACACCTATAAAGGCAGACGGCGTTAGGCAACTGTTTAATGTGTGATTACAACTACAATCAGTATATTAGGTGTGAGATTCATCACTTGCTTGCGACCACCATCATTTCTCACAAGACAGATGGCACTTGTTCAGGAACTCAGGCCACAATAAAGGTTATTTTTACGTCTGGCTTCAGGCAGCTTTATTGCAGGTCTTCACAGCAAGTTCCTAGAACATACCATCACCACAGTGTACAAGAACATAAAACAAAATACTGTCCGTCTGGACTCTAACTAAACATGAAATGCCCTTTCTAACAGGACTAGTGCTTCTAAGCTTCCCACCTGCAGGAATCATACACCTTATATTATGTCCCAGCATAGGGGGCATCTGCTCTTCTGTTACGTCTTGCGGTTCACAGCATACAGAGCCTCACTAACATCAAAAGTGGCGCCAGAACCGAGGAGTCATTTCTGATAGGCACACCCTCGCTTCATGGAGTCGTCTCAGGTGCCTCATAATCGTTAGCCAGCCAACACCCTTTTTAGCTCTTGGTTTCATACTCAACCCCCTACAATGCTCTACAATGTAGCTTCTAGTGGCCACTTTATTATCTGCACTCCTACACAACGCAGAAAGGCTCTTCTGATCACTGCAGCGATTTGGCTCTAATCAGCTTTTTTCAGTTCTCCTTCAGAGGAGTTTAGTGATGGAGGGGATATAACCATTTATGAACCATTAAACAGACGAGTGCTGCAGTCCGGCCGCAGGTCAACTGTGGTCATCCCTATGATTCTGTGAGCTCAAGTCAGTGGATCTGTGATCGGGCCGGGACACTCATCTGTATTACGGGTGCATAAATGGTTATATCGCTGATATCACTAAACTCACCTCTATAATGAGGCTTTTTACAAATTCTATCCTAAAATGATCTCTGCGGTGGGTGTTCGGCACTAAGTCACTGGTGGCCGGCATAGCCAAGTCCTTCGCTTCCCCTCTTACCCCCAGGTCCTTCTACGTAATGTACAGTGCATGCTGCCATTACTGGGGCTTTTCTAGGGGTATTAGTTTATATATTTATCAGCATTAGCAGCTTGTTGGGATCTTTCTGCAGTATTTTAGGATCTAGCTGTATTATTAAACTCTACTAACTGGGCCCCATACAGACCCTCGTGGTAATACTGTAAGAATCCTCATATATTTACACAGGGCCGGACTGGGATTAAGAAGCTGCCCTGGCACACAAGCCTCACCGCTCCACATACAATATTACCCCCTCTAGAGTGTTAAATGATAGTGGCGCCCAACACACCCTGCAACAAACTGTGCCTAAAGCGGCCCTCCGGTCCCGGACAAACATGGATGACCGAACTACTTCTCTGACTACCTGCCCCACACTGCCAGTTAGTATGCATCATTAGTCTAAGACACAGCATTCTGTTCTAATACGGCCAGCACTGGTCAGTCAGGGCCGGTGTAGGGTCCTAGACTACTGATGTATATTAGTAAAGAGGTGCAGCCGTCTCTGTCTTCCCAAGCCCGGAGGGTCTTTTACAGTCTAGTCCCAGACAAGGCTATTGCCCATAATATGGTGGATTGTCTTACTTCCTCTGCAGCCTGTTGTTGAACTACATGATGAAGGACCTGTGATGGTCATGTGACTGATGTCAGCACAGCTTTTCATCTATTCTAGCCTTAGTACCTGCACTGATCAGATAGTGACTGACCGGCCCACCGGGAATCCGCCCAGATTATCAGCCCCGGCGCCAACACTATACACATCGGAGAGTATTTATACAGATGAATCAAACATTACAAACAGTAGAGAAAGAAGTTGAAGAATATGAAAGAGGGCCTTGATCGCAAGAGCTTACAATCTCTGAGGAAAGAGGGCTGACACAAGAAGTACAAGTGCTTGTTCTCTACAATCGTCCGGCCATCTTTTACTATACATAAGGCTGTATGAGCCGGTCTCCAGCCAATGCCTATATACCGCATGTACTCACATGAATTGCATCAGGGTGTACAGCTATGGGGATACTGGGATCAGGTTCTGACAGTGCAGATATGGGTTATATTGGGAAGAGTTAGATTGGGAACCATGATATGCCTGCCTAAAGAGATGTAACTGTAGATACACTTAAAGTTGTAGCTGTTGGAGATCAACCGGATTGTCTGGGGTAGAAAAAGTCAGAGAACGAGAGCAGCTCGGGAAGTCTGTGAGATGGAGGGCACTCCACTTCCAACAGCAGCCCATTTAACCCTTTAAGGACCCTCCCATTTAAGGCCCTAATTACCATCTAGCCATACCGTCTTCTGTTTTTTTGCATCATCATATTCCTAAATCTATAACCTTTTTTTAAAAAATGTTTTTAAAATAACAAGGCAGAAAATCTCCAGCAAAGTGATACACTTCCAGCTTGAGTAAAAAAATGTTTAATTTACAGTAATTTAGAACACAATTAAAAACTTCGGGCGTATATCCCAGTTAACACACTTTCCCACACGTTTCAAGCTACATCTAGCTGTCACAGCATGCTGTAAGTATGAGCTAGACGTAGCTTGAAACGCGTAGGGAGTGTTTTAACTTGGATGTGCTCTAAATACAACTGAAAGTCTTTACCACAAGCTGGAAATGTATCACTTTGGTGGTAATTTATGCAAATTAAAGTTGGGGATATACAAGTATATACTTTCCTATTCCTCTGTGTGAATTCTAATCCAAATCCCTAAACCGAATATAAAATGCTAAAAAGTTTTCCTGAAATATAATTATTTTTCTAAATGTATTAAAATAGAAAGCTAAATCCACCATTTGAGCCCCGCACTCCGGTTCTCCCTGCTTTTTCTACATGGCTGCAGCAGTGATGCGCCCCGATACCCAGATGGCTGCAGCAGTGATGCGCCCCGATACCCAGATGACTGCTGCAGATGGACTAGTGCTCCCACCTCTGTGCACTAGTAGAAGACACATAAAATGCTTAATTGGCTACTGAAGTCCTTTCCTGCCAGAATAGAAGAGATTCATCCTTGGCAGAGAAAAACTGAAATAGTTCAGCCTAAAAAATAATATTGCTGCAGTTCTAGTGACCCACAGGACAAAAGGAACATGATATTTACACCTGCCATAAAACATCCTAAAGTACAATGGCAGACAAGCTATTTTATTCCAGGTTTTAACCCCCTCCTACCCCTAAACTTTTTTTTAAGACACTCAGGTAATTATATGTACCTAAATATGGTGGTAAAGAAAAAAATGCAACTTCTTCAAAAGAGCCTTGATTCACTGTAATTGCGCTGGCCTGTCAAAAACGTTATATGATATTTATACCCCACTGTAAACAGAAAAGAGCTAAAACCAATAGCTGAACTGATGTTCCCTGCACTCCATCGCCCCCAAAAACAAAAAGTTACTTATGAAATTATGTCTGCCTCAAAAGAAAGTTCCAACTCTTAAAAAGCACCGATGAAAAGAAACAATTGTTTGCTTTTGTTCAGTCTTGAAGGCCCAAAATTGTACCCAAACTAATAGGTGCTACAGATTTCAACCCACTAACGATCTAAGGAAACTTTTTTTTCACGGTCTTTCCTACAGAAATACTTTTACACACTTAAACGGGTTCTCCGACTTATTATTTTCTAATTTCTGCTCCCCATGACCAGATAGAATAAGTGACACTATACTCAACTCTCCCTTGTCCGTTCATGGCCAGAGCGCAGTTCTGTTCTGGCTGCGGGGTCTGTGTTTACAGCCTACAGTCGGCCTATATACGGGACGTCACAGGCTGCTGTAGCCAATGACAGATTTTAGCGTTTGAGCACGGAGGTCTCTGATTGGTTGCACTAGCCTGTGACATCCCATGCACAGTCTGCCCCTGCTGACCACAGTAACACTTTCCGCAGTCCCTGATCCAGCCACTCTCAGAGGACTATGTTAAATTCAGTTGGGTACTGACATGAGTGTTTATGCAGCCAACCATTGGATGCCATTTAATAAAATGCTAGCTGATTGGACCACAAACTTCAAGACGGCAACCGGCAAAAAATGTCTGACTGTGGATAAAACTGTTGGTTATCAGGTCATGGCCAATTACTTGTCAGTTAACTAACAGCAGGAGCTTCACCAATTGCAGGTGATATTTGGAGGTGTGTGATAAAGAAAGACAGAGCAAAGATCAATGTGCAATGACTCGCTGGTCTCCCATCCCCTGCGGCACCCATGGCACATAATCATTGGCTGGAGAGCAATGTGGGTGTGGCCAGCCTGCAGCTCATTAATATGCAGGACTAGTTCTGGGTCTGCCTGCTACTAATAAAGTGGAGGTTTCTCAGAAACTCCTGCACAGATCCCCACAGCAGACATGTCAATGTAATCAGTGTGACTGACACTACCTTGTACTGTGCTCAGGGAGGGCTGCAAACACATGGCGACAGTCTCTTTAAAGCTGGATATAATCGTAACAACAACATCTACAATTCATTTATATATTGAGAGTGAAAAATAGCTGCAGTTCATTTTAGGACGAGTTGTAGGACATATAATGCAAGAAAGAAGTCATGGGGGACGCGGTCAACGTGACATTGAGCGGATCTAAAATACAGATTGATGCAAGACAGTAGGATGGAGTATGGATCCATATTGGCTCATTGGAGATCGCGCGGACATTGGATGAAGTCGTCTGCTGATGTATCGCTGTGATTACTGTTCCTTTACTATCTGTCAGTTAACAGCCTTTACTTAATAATGAAAAAACTGCAGATCGACAACGAATTCTAAAAGAAACATAAATAAAGAATGACAATGTTGTTCCAGAAGCGCCGGCAAAAGACAATCACAATGTAACAACTCCGGCAGCCCCGATGCGCCGGTGCCCCGCTCACCCGTCAGGCACACCGCGCCCCAAAGAGCGCAGGCACACCGGGCTGCCGGATTGTTCATATTGTGACTTCAATTGCTGTTTGTCTATTTATTTATATGAAAGGATTAAAGTCGGTTTTACTATAAACACATCAAAATGACTTTTTTTAATTACTTTGTATGCCAGTTTAAGGTGCCAGCATCATTCTATAGCTCAGTGACCCGGCAGCGATGTTGGGCTGCATACTCCGTAGGACAACAGCAGGTTGTTACATCTCCATATATTCAAACTTGAAGATATTATCTTAATCTATTCTTATGAAAGCATAAATCATTCATGAAGAATCCAAGCAATCCTGACAGTAGTTAACAGACAGTAGGGAATACCTTATGTTTAAGAGAATGCCAAGGTAAGTAATAGAGCAGCTCCTTACCTGGAACCTGGGAGATGCTGGTCAGAAGGGACACAATGTGTTACAATGAAACATGTACTCCGTGAAAAACAAGTTCCTTACCTTCAAAAGTAAAGATAGTTGGCAAGGAAGTGTAGAACGGGCTTGACTGAGTGAGAAGAGACAAAATAACATATGCTGCTGGGCCAATTACGAGTGCAAGCCCTGCGGCCAGGGTCCAGTAGGACATCTCAAAGATGATCTGGAGATTTAGGAAAAGATCAGAGGTTTACAGGCAGAAGAGAGCTTACAATATTACTATCACAGCACAGCCTGGCTGCACCCCTCGGCAGTTGAAGTAAGGCTGGGTTTCCATCGTTTCGGTCATTTTCTTAAAAATAGCCTAGCACGCTGCATTACTTTATTCAACATTAATGATAGAAACCATCATGGAAAACGCCGAGAGAAGTGTAAACAAACCTTAGGACATTTGATTAGAGATGAGCGAGTGCCCAAATGCTCGGGTCGGCGTTATTCGAGTCGAGCTTTTCGTAAAATGCGAGAGCTCTACTCAAGTAACGAACCCCATTGACTACAATGGGAGACTCGAGCATTTTTGTATGTGGGACGCCAGATCCTGAGCTTTTTTTTTTTCTAGTTTCCTCTCTCTCTCTCTGTCAAAAAATTTGCCATTGGCGCGCACAGCATCGGAGGGGAGGGGCCAAAACAGGCACGTCACAGAGGGGAGGAGCCAAAAACTGGGGCGGGGTTAAAGACGGCGTGATGCTCATTTGAGTAACGAGCACCATCGAGTACGCTAATACTCAAACGAGCATCAAGCTCGGCAGAGTATGTTTGCTCAACTCTACATCTGATTTAACCCCAAAAATATCACTAGTATACAGTTGGCGCCATTAGCTGTTGAGTTCCCCGGTTTATATTTAGTAGAGCAGGGTATTTCCATTAAGCCCCATGTCATCACATCTCTCCAAGCTTCTTGTCTGGGCGGACAATAGTTAATAATAAGGTTTTCAGGCGTTCAGTGAGTACAGCAACCTAAATCTGATGAAACACTCTGTGGTTTTGAATGTTACCCGGGCCTCAAAAAATTTACAAGAGATCAAAAAATGAAGAAGAAAGTAATCCGTGGTTGTGTAATCATGTGCTTTTTAATGGGGGAGCTGGCTGCTTTCTAAGGAGGACAGTGGGGCTGGGTAACGGACCCGGTGTGGTGACTTGTTAAAGCGGTGGTCCGGGACTTTTAAAAAAAATGTTTTCTATTGATCGTTGGGAGCTTCTTCAGGACCAGAGATTTTTCATTTTTTTATATCCAGTTCTTTATCACTACTTTAGAAGAGCCATAAGGTTTTTTTCCCCATTCAGATAGCTGTATTGTTTTTTGCAGGACGAGTTGTATTTTTAATGGTAACATTTAATGTACTAAATAATGAACTGATAAACGTAAAAAAATATATATTTGGGGAGAAATTTTTAAAAATGCAATTGCACCATGTTGGAGGGGGGTGAGGGGGCTAGTTTTACAGTGTCGATAAGTGAGGTAAAAATACCAAATGAGCCGTGTACGATGGGCCGTTACGTTTACTGCGATACTACATTTATATTGTTTTTTTTCTAATATTTTTCTATTTTTAAAAAGTAAATACAAATTTTTCCTAAACAAAAATTGCTTTCAGGTGACGTACGGAGACCCAGAACTTTGT
Source organism: Eleutherodactylus coqui (assembly GCF_035609145.1). NCBI lineage: Eukaryota > Metazoa > Chordata > Amphibia > Anura > Eleutherodactylidae > Eleutherodactylus > Eleutherodactylus coqui. The sequence goes on from NC_089843.1 coordinate 222,689,320, forward strand.
TTTTTCGTTGGCTAAGCTGTGTAGGCGGGGCTGTAGTTTTCATTAGCACTTTTTTGGGAAACTTGTCTTTTTGCCTACTTTTTGTTCAATTTTTTTGTGAGTCAGGATACCAAAAAAAATAATAAATAAATAAATGCAATTCTGAATCCTCGCATTCAGTCCTTTTTTTCTACAGCCTTCATGGTGCTCAATAGATATTGTGATATTTTTAGAGTTCAGACTTTTACATACATAACGATAACAAAGATTTAGGGTTTTTTAATTGCTTAGATTTGTATAGGAAAAAGGTGAAAATGGTATTTTTTGAACTTTTAATATTTTTTGCTGTTAAAAAAAAGTTTTAAGTCTCTTTTTTTTTTTTATTATTTAGTCCATCGTGTAGGCACGTCACAGATGAGGCAGTTGGGTCATAGCCTGAACTGTCGTTGCACCTCTGCCAGACAAGAGGTGGCTGGATGTAAATGCCAAAAGTGCGAGCACAGTTTCATGGTCTTTTCTAGCACTGGATGTAAACATGGGTAATTGTTTAGGAAGCGCTGCACTACCAAGATAATCACATGAGCCATACCAAGTACAAGTGTGAGATTGCCAAGGTGAAGGGCTGCCAGCAGGTTGGCACCATTGTCACACATGACCTTGCCTGGATTCAAATTGTGCGGGGTCAACCATGCATCACCTTAGGCCTTCAGAGCCATCAACAGCTCTTCAGCCGTGTGGAAGTGCTTCGCTTCACAGATAAGTTTTAAGACCGCATTTGGCACCATTGATATGTGAAAGTGGTATGATAAGGTGTAGGAAGAAAAAGAAGGAGGAGCAGACAGAAAAGGATGGATGTCAGACAACTCTTGGCTGTACCATAAAATGTAGACCACCCCTTTTGGCTTCATGGTCCACCTGCAGGACATTGACGCAGTGTGCTGTTAAAGGGGTTCGGTCATAAAAAATAAAAATAATTCTATACTTACCTGTTCCCCTCCCCCTCAGTCTACTTAACAGATCTTCACCTCACCGATCTCCTTGCTCCTGCAGTTGGGGGGGCAGGGTCACCTCACCTCCAGCTGGCTGATTCTTCTGCTGAATGTGAGGTTCTGCACATTCACAGGCAGTCTTCTTCCTGCCTGGCAATTTACATCACAGCTCACAGGCCAGCAGGGGGAGTGCCGAACTACTTCAGAGACTGCTGATGCACACTTTCTCTGAAATAAATTAGAATTCCTTTCTAGGCAATGAACGCTACAGCAGAAGGACTAGAGCTTCACTGACCTGAATGTGAGGAATGCCAGCTTCATAACAAACTAGCCCGCGCACGGTGAGGTGATCCCGGGGCACTACAGAAGTTCAGCCAGGGGAAGATGTGGTAAGGAGACTGACGGGAAAGAAATAGGTGAGTATAGAATTTTTTTATGACAAAACCCCTTTAAGGACATGTAATCCCCTTGGCCATACTTGGTCAGGTGCACCCTGCCATTGACAGCATCCTTCAATGCCAGGAACACATTACAACTCACATGGTGCTGCCGGGCAGGGATCGCTTTTTGGACAAAGAAATTGTAGATGGGCACCTGGTACTGTGGGTTAGCACGGAGCATCATATTGCAAAAAAGATTACCACCCCACCCATCCACGAGCACAGAGTCTGTGCTCGTCTGCGTCCACTAGCCTGAAGGACAGCATGTGCATTGCAAATAGTTTTGCAATGCTGGCAAGCAGAATTACAATGCTTGCGTTCAGACTCTGTGCTCGTGGATGGTTGGGGTGAAAATTTTTTACATCCCCATAGCTGGGAGATTGAAGGCTGGCTGCTGAATCCGGGACATGCTGGAATATGGAGTAGATGTCAATGTCGGGGAAGGTGGTGTTGATGGTGACGGCTCAACTTCCAGTCTCAGTTTCCAACTTCTGTCTCTAAAGTCTGCAGCCCGATCGCCAACTGCAGAGGAGAGGCCTGAAGTAGGCATCATACTGCCCCTACACAATACTGCCCCTCTGTGCTCAGAGGCTGCTGCAGGAACAGGCAGGGAGATTCAGCAAGAGGGAGCTACAGCAGCGGAAGAGGGAGCAGGATGAGGCTGACTATTTGCCCTCTGGCTTAGGTGGGCTCTCCAAGGTAGTAGGTGGTGGGAGTTCATGTGACAGGTCATACACGTTTTGTTTGAGGGACGTTCAATTGCCGCGCTTTTGCCAGTGAGCACAGACGCCACGGCCGTCAAGTATTTATCCATTCCACAAGAATCCAGGTGTCAGATTTTTAGACAGATTTACCCTTACATAGGCCTCATTTAATGACACCATGGACCCCCCACATGGATCTGCCAAGAGTGAGGTTTTGGATCATCCATTTGGAGACTTTAACACCACATGGACTCAATGAAACACTTGAACACATCTAACCCAACTTTATGTTTTTTAAAGCCCTCCGGCTTCTCCTGAACCGTGTTTAAATATATATTCTAAGTGTTATCATTATTTCTTTATTACTTTTTATAACTTTTCTCTGACATTGATTTGTATCCATCTTTTTATATATATGGTACTCTTACTCTATATTTATACATTTTATTCCAAATTTTATGTTTCATTTTTATTAACAATTTTTAATATTTATTATACCTTTATCTGCATATGCAGTTAGATTTTATTACTTTATCTTATTTTATTATTATTTATATCCTTTAGCATTAACTGACTGGCGTCACCCTCCGAGGACTAGAACCAGGGTGAGGTCACGATCTTCTATATAAGGTTCCATTCTTTATTATTCTACTTTATTGTCACCTTTTTAAAAATACTTTTGTATTTTATTTCTCTAATCTTCTTCTTATGCAATGCATTCTTAGTAGAGATGAGCGAGCGTACTCGATGAGGCAAACTACTCGCGCGAGTAGTGCCTTATTCAAGTATCTGCCCGCTCGTCTCTAAAGATTCGGGGGCCGGCGGGGGGCAGGGAGCAGCGGAGGGGAGATTTCTCTCTCCCCCCGCTCCCCCCCGCTCACCGCCGCAACTCACCTGTCACCTGCGGCGGCAGCCGAATCTTTAGAGACGGGCGGGCAGATACTTGAATAAGGCACTACTCGCTCATCTCTAATTCTTAGTCATTTTTGTAGGGGTTATAGAAGTAATACGTTTGGTTGCTATAAGCAGCACTGCCAGTTATCGCTACAAAGGGCCGATGTCTTCCTCTGTGATGTATTTTATACACGTAGTAAACAGCATTTTCAGCGGCGTCTGTCCTTCAGGTCCTCGCAGGGCAGCAATAGGTTTCTATTAGTGATGGTCTCACCTGCACAGTGACGGTCAGAAGAACTGAAGTTGCTGTTATCACTGCGAAGGACTGATAGTCGCAGGTGCTGCCAGGCCCGGCCGTGTCGTGGCATGCTCCGTATGTTACAAAGAATGACGCTAGAGACGTTATCAAGCCTTTTACAACAGACCATGCAAAGATCTTGTAGGTGAAGAGCGCCCCCATCTGTCCAACTCTGTATAGTTCAGGATGTTGGAGGCTCCTCTCAGCACTGGCATCCTTAAAACAAAGCAATACTAAATGATCAGATGGTTGAACTGCTGCAGTGCTAAATGTAATATGGAGGCTTTATTACATCTATTTGTAAACTATGAGGGGGGGGGGGCAAAAAGCATTTACAAATTAGGACGTATAATATAAAAGACATTTTGTGCAAGATGCACTAATAAACCTTGTGATTTTTTGGGGTTTTTGTAAAAAGTGGGCGTGGCTTGATGGGAGTGGGTGTGGCCAGCTATTTTACATCAAGCTCATTATAATTTATGACAGAAACTGGTGTAAATTATAGCGCAAATCTACAGCAGGTTGGATCCGCCATAGATTTCTGAAAGTGGAGCGCGGCCAGTAGAGGATGGGTCAAAAGTAGTCATTGACACTCAGCGTACACCAGTGTGTAAAACCGCTCTTAGAATAATGACTCCCCGTGCCTGTAGGGAGCGCCATAGGACATCAAACTACTAACACAATCCATTGTGGTGATGAGCTGTATTGCCATTGTATTATCCACATCCAGTAGAACGCCGCCATTGTAGCAATTTACAAACAATTATATGTACACCGATCAGACAGGCAGGTGAAGGGAATAATGCTGATCATGTGACAATGACACCGGTCAAAGAGTGGGACTGACTGGACAGCAAGTGAATATTCAGTTCTTAAGCTCCATCTACACGGGACGAGTGTTGGGCAAACGATGCCCGACACTCGTCCCTGTGTCTCCGCGCTCCTGTGCTCCCGTCTAGCAGAGCAGGCTGGGTCACGGAGCGGCCAGCAGGGGGCGAGGCAGTGCAGGAGATTTCTCTCCTCTCGCTCCCCCTCTATTCACATAACGCGGCGGCCATTCACTACTGAACGGCCGCTGTTTAAATTATTATTTTATGCGGCACAAACGATGGATGATCAGCTCATCGCTCAGCTTAAACAGTCGCCGTTCAGTAGTGAACGTCCGCTGTGTTATGTGAATGGAGAGGGGTGGGGGAGCGAGAGGAGAGAAATCTCCTGCACTGCCCCGCACCCTGCTGGCTGCTCCGTGTGCGAGCCAGCTCTGCTAGCTTCCATGTGACAACTCAGGAACGCGGAAACACCGGGACAAATGTTGGCCATCGTTTGCCCGACATTCGTCCCGTGTAAATGGACCTTTAGAGTTGATGTGTTGGAAGAAGGATAAATGGGCAATTGGAAGGATCTGAGTAAGGGCCCACTCAGACACAACAATTATTGCTCAAAATTTGCTCAAAAGCAATCTTTTGAGCAATAATCGCATTTGGCTCATCGCTGATTTTTATCTTGCTAAAAGTTAGCAATGAGCGAATAGTGCATGAAAAGTACATGATGACCACACATTTAGACACAACGATTATCGCTCAAAAGATGGCTTTGTTACGACTGGCCAGGACAGGTGGACAGGGGGTCCCTATGCCAGCCCTCTCATGTGTCCCTACCTACTTGTCCCCCTGGGCTAGGCCCCAGGGCAACAACTGGGCGACGGTCCCTGCGCTGCACTAGGGACAGGGATCCCAAGGAAAGAGAGACAGGGAGACCGGCAGGTGGGTACCACGTAGCAGACAAAACATAAACAAGCAAGCAAACAGAGAGAAGATGGGAAACAGGCCGGGTCAAACCAGAAAGGCACGTGCGCAGTACAGGAGGACAAACTGAAAATAGAGTCAGAATAGAAGCCGAAGTCAGAACACAAGTAGTCGGGTCAATAATGCGGGTGTAGGCAGACGGAGTCAGAACCAAACACTGGCAACCAGTGTTTGGCCCAGCCAGATATATAAGCAGAAGTCACATGACACGAGGGGGAATCACAAGGTCACCTCCCCCCAGAGGCGCGCACTGACCAGAGCGCCGTGTGTCCAACCAGCAGACAGGCGTGCCCACGCACGACGTGGGGTGCACCGCCGACAGCCCCGACCAACCACCTGAGCGGGGAAACCCCGGACATGGCCGCCAGGCCGGGCCCCCACAGCTCCAGGACGAGCGTTCTGCCTCACCCGGACACCGGCGCCCCTAGTGGAAAACCCCATCTCTAACAGGCTTTTGAGTGAATTTTGTGCGATAATTGTTGTGTCTAAATGGGTCTTTACTTAGTCATCACCATTTGGCCCTTGTCAACCAAAAGTGGTCCAAGAAAAAAAAATGGTGAACTGGCAACAGGGAAATGGGTACCCAATGCTCAATGATGTTTATAGGGAAAAAAAGGCTAGCCAGTCTGGTCTGATCTCACAGAAGAACTACTGGACTAAAACATTTCGGAAGATTCAATCCTGGCTATGCTAGAAAGGTGTTGGAACATTCAATGATCTCAGGTTGCACGGCTCCAATCACAGCTGTTCATTGCAGCTTGCTGTGATTAGAGCCATGCAACCTGAGACCATCCAGAGTGCCCATGCGGACCCCAATATACCACCAAAAGCATCCAGAATGGGCACATGAGCATGAGAACTAGACCACGGAGCAATGAAAGATAATGGCTAGGTCTGATGAATCAAGCTTTCCTTTACACCAGGTACATGTGTGTTACTTATCTAGGAAATAAGGGAGATGGAATAAATCCTCTACAGTGCCACCTATTGGAAGGCAGCATTCCTTCAAGTCAAAGTCAGACTTTTTATACAAGTCTTGTTACAATGACCGGGAATTAAAAGCAAAGCCAGACCCCATGTACAGACAGCTGTTTCCGGGTTATTGCCCATCATCAGTGTACAGTAGGAGTCTGGCTTTTGCTAGTGAGAGGCCTGCGACAGGGGTCAGAAACGCTCTTTTTTTTTCCTTAGGGAGAGCAACTATAATGCTGCCTTTCAATAGGTGGCGCTGTGGAGGATTTATTCCATCTCCCTTATTTGCATATTACCCAGAGGAGCGTGCGTGGCCATTTGAGTCTCCTCACTTAGTTTATAGTATATAGTTGCTCTCCCTAAGGAGAAAAGAGCGTTATCTAGGAAAGAGATGGCACCAGGACACACTATGGAAAGAAGGCAAGTCAGCAGAAACTGTGTGCTGACTTGGGCAATGTTCTGCTGGGAAAACATGGGTCTTAACATTCATATATATTATAGAAGTTTCTTTGGCATGGTCCACCTACCTAAAGATTGTTGCAGACCAAGTACATCCCTTCAAGGCAACGGTTTCCCCAACTGAAGAGAGCTCTTTCAGTAGAATAATGCACCTTAAAAAACTGGTCAGTAATGGTTTGAGGATCATTATAAAGAGTTGAAGGCACTAACTTGGCCTCCAGCTCTCCCAGATCTCAGTGTAATCCAGTATCTGTGAGATATGCTGAAAAAACAGGTCTGATCCATGGAGGATTGCCTTGCAATTTACATGACCCAGGTATAACAGAGTCGTTTCCAGCTGTAACCTTCAACCTTTTTATCCTTTACCAACCTCCACCTCCTATTCCCGAATAACCACAGACACCTATTATCTTTTGGATAATTTGGCCTCAGCAGCCAATTACAAACAGAATTTACATATAATTAACATAGAATTAACCCAATTCAACCATCAACAATAATTAACACTCCCTACCAAAAAAGAGGGGAGGTCCTGGGAGCCCCAAAATCTATTGCCCCACCATTTAAGGGAAATATCCCAATTGCCTCCAGCTGTACACCAACTGACTCGGAGACCTAATTTCCCAATTGCCTCCAGCCACATACCTCCTAACTCGGAGATCCATTAGCCTTTACAAGGCTAGACACTCCACCATCTCTGCAAGGACTCCACTCTTTCATAACCAAGAGGTGACAGACCCAACACCAACCCTCAATAAAAGGGGGAAGGAAAGGTGGCTATCTTTACCCTGCCCTCCCAAACCAATTTTGTAACCAACTCCATGAAACCCTTCACAAACCTTTTTTGGGCCTGGCCTAGTAAAAGTTGTTTCGTCACGTCAGTTTTCCCCCTGAATTTATGGCTGTTTTGGTTTTTGGCTTTAAAGCAATCAACCTTGGCTACAGACCAGCCCGCCATGGATGCATTACCCAACCAGTATAATAAGACTCCCCACCCTATCATCATCCGTCTGTACGTCACCCAATGCCAATACTCAATTCTCCCATTCCTGCCACTCTGTCTCATACATTGACAAAGTACCCGGCGCCAATGATGCACTAATCAGGTGATTCGCAATTTGATGGTCAATCTCCAGAGACATGTCCTCCTCTCCTGCTCCCGGAGCTAACAACTAAAAACACTCCCACTGAAACAGAGAGAGAATCTGCAACTGAAGACCCGGTTCATGCACCACCACAGCCTCCATGTTCAGTGACAAGGCTTGCAACACCAAATAACACAACAACTCACTCCTTGGGGAGAGGATGTCATTAAATTGTTAATAGCTTGAGCCGCACCTAAATTGTCGCAGTGAAACCTGACCTTACTGAAAAACACTCACCCCCAGGGGCGTAACTATAGAGGGTGCAGGGGATACGGTTGCATCCGGGCCCAGGAGCCTTAGGGGGCCCATAAGGCCTCTCTTCTCCATATAGGGAGCCCAGTACTATGAATAAAGCATTATAGTTGGGGGTCCCGTTCCAGGTTTTGCATTGGGGCCCAGGAGCTTCAAGTTATGTCTCTGTGCAGCATGGTTTAGGTATGGGTACGGGTACAGATACAGATAGAGGGGGGGCCCCAGCTTACGTTTTGCATCAGGGCCCCTGAGCCTATAGTTACGCCCCTGCTCACCCCATAGCATCATTGTGACAATAATTGGGAAAAACAAGCACCTCCAAATTCCTCATCAGTCCACCCACTCCACTGGTTAACACCCCACATACTACTGTTCTTGAAACTAAGCACTGAACCCCAAACTACCTGCCGCATCCGTAACAGCTTGCAGCCAAAAATTCTCCGTTGCCTCACCAGCCCTCACTGACTTCCCATTATCAAGGTCCAAGAAAGACATCCACACCTCCCAAAATAGGCTTATGATCTTTTCCCACACTAATGTAATGATGGGCCGCTTTTACTCCTATGCCAACCATCTGCAGAAAAAAAATCCCTTCCCATGGGCATTATCCGACACATGAAAATGAGCCTCCCCAGTAGAGATTGCAGGCCTCACAGTGAGAAACCTGTTAACCCACCTGGAAGTAAGTATCTCCTGCCGCAAGGCCTGCAACCTGACCTCCATGTCGATGGTTATGCACACAAAATTAAGACATTTTAAACGGGTGACTATGCTGTCATTGACTGACGCCCCCTTCGGATACGATAAATGGTAAATCAGCCAAAATTAATTTGGCCCCTTTTTTGAGGACTACACCTAATGGGGGAAATATAAAATCTAAAAAAAGAGGTTCCATAAAAAAGACCCTGCCATGCAATCGAAGAGCACCTCCTTTCCCAATTTCCTGTAACGACTGGCGTATACATAAGGGCCGACAAAAGGCCCCAGGGGAGAACATTTTAAAACCGTCCCGTAAACCTAATAACAACAACTCATCTTTTCCTCTATCCGAGTATCTATTTAGAAGCGGCACCATCCCTCCCAGTGTCACCGTCATCCTCCTCCCTTCTTCTCTCTTAAAGCATCGTGTTGCCCCATGTGATGCTACATTGCAATGTGAACAGAGAAGTTTAAACCTGCAATTTCCCTCAAATTTGCATTGGCCCGTATTAAACTGCCAACACACTCCCGATTGGTGCCCCGCCGATTGCCCAAATTGGCCTGAGGCCTGTGAACCATTGGCCATGCTTGAAAGACCCCCTGAAAGGTCTGCCTATACTGCATTGGGGCATCACCCTTACCAAAGGCCTATATCTATTCTGATCCCATCTGATATTAGGACAAACCGCTTTACTCTGCCTGTACTACTCGTCATAGCACAGCCAAGTCTGCCCCCCTTATACCCTATATGCTGCCCCAAATGAATCCATGTAGCAAAAGTGGGGAACAACTTTCGGTGCCTTTTTCCCCGCTCACTAAGATGACAAAGGCCTGCAGCCCGTTCATAAACATCTGCCATCTCAACTTCACCTCCTTCTCCTCTTTATATTCTGTCCTCTTCCCTCTGTCCAAATTGAACTTTTCAAAAAGGGGGGAGAGAGAATAACTCCACGTATTTGTCACACCATATTTTCTCAACCTCCTTCTTTAAATGCGTTCTCAACGGACCATTAAAACACCCAGAAACGTCTCCCATTGCTCTTTCGTCTAACCGGATCTCATTCCCTTTCTTTTCCGTCTACACCGCAACCATCACCCCTAAAACTTGCTGCCCCTTTGATCCCACCACCGAGGTCCTACAAGGAATGCTACCCCTACCAGTTGCCGGAAGCGACGGCGATGTCCATGCTAAACTCCGAAATGGGTCACCCACTGAACCCGACACTGGTCCTCTCTCATGCCTGTTTAATAGCTCCCGCATGCACTCCAAAATGTCCCTAACATCATCCCCCACACTGCATGCATTCAAACCGGACACCTCGCTTCCAAAGCCCCTACCTAAACTACCCCAGCGGACAAAACATGGAAGTGTACTCACCAGGCTGCGTAGGAGCTGTGATCCCATCAGCCGGCATCCCTGCATCCCGATGGGCTGCCTCCTCTTTTTCTCCATGTCCCTGCAAGACCTCCAAAACCCGGACGGTCTGTAATGCCTCCGCTGCTCCTGCAGCCGTTCACGACCTCCTTGCACAGCTGGACTGGCCGATTGCCATCCGCTCTCCGGACCGACGGACATCTGTGCTCCTCTTCTTCCCATGATGCTGGCCTACCACAGGGATGCACCATGATTGGTACATCCCCAGGTAAGCTTTCCCTTGTGATGTTAATGCTCTGTGGTGTCAACCGAGCACTAGGCCCCACCCCTTTTTGGATCAAAGCCTAGCACCTGGTGCTGAGCTGCACCGTCTCATAGGATTCCTCCCAGGCAGGTGAGACTCTGCCCGGAGGGTCCTCAGATGGGCTCCACAGACAGCCGCAGGCTCTCAGCAGCTCAGGGATCTCCTCAGCCTCCTCCCTGCCAGCAGAGTCGGGTCCCTCATCAGCTGTTCTTATCTCCTGCTTCGGCCCTCCAGGACTGCGGACAGCGGTAACAGCATGGAGCTACTTGAGTGCAGAAAGGACATCCATGCTGTATGTATAAAACCTCTCTCTTCCTTGCTCTCCTCCGATGTCTTCCAATGATCTTTTGTGCACTTTTGTAGCTCCACCCATCCCTCTGCCATCTTCCCCTCTCTTGTTCACTGCTAACCCTTTCCTGCAGGCCTATGCTATGGCCCTTACTGGACTTTAGGTCATTTTACGCAACCCATTTACTACAGCAGGCCTCTAGTGTGCCCACTCTCCTGGCCCCCTGGGTCCACTGGCCTTCCTCTCTGGAGCTGACTGCTTATGCCCCCTTGCCACACATGTGGTTGAGACCGCTTCTGTGGCCTCCACTACGTCCTCCGGCTGTTGTTGCATCACTTTCCTCTGTTAACTGCACCACATTCTTCAAGATAGCCGCTGGGTACAGTTGTCTTCTTCATTCCCTGAGGACACTGGCCACATCACCAAAGGAGTGGGGCTTAGAGATGACATGAATGGGGTTTAATAAAAAAAAAAAAAAAAAGTTTTTTGGGCAGCACTCATTTCTTCAGTAGAGGAAATCGTTCCAGAACCAAGCCCATATCATAGCTACAGCACCAAAACTGAGCTCATTACAAGTCCACAACACCTGAACCAATCTCGTAACATAGCTACGGCACCAGACACAAGCTTGTAACATACCTATGGCACCAGAACAAAGCTGATAACATAACTATGGCACCGGAACCAAACTCATTACTTATCTACAGCACCAGAACCAAGCTCCCCAGGGTTGTTCTCACAGACTACTCCCTAAGAGCTCCTTCACACTGCTGAGTGTGACATTGGCCTGAATCACTGTGGCGGGGGATTCCCTTCATCCCTGCGGTGGGGGATTCCCTTCATCCCTGCAGTGATGCAAGGCCGTTTTCACATGAAGACACCTCATATCCACGGGGCCTTCGGCTAGGGAGATATCGGGCCGTGAATCACCGGTGTGAAGGGGCCCTTAGGTGCAGAGTGGAGCAGAGGAGTCTATTCAGTTACTATTTGTATTGTTAGATGACCAATCACAAGGAATACAAAAATAACACTTTTACTTAGTTTTTTTTTCTTTAGAAAGAATTTGGAAAAAACTATTTCAGATGATTCACTTACTTGGTCAAATAGCGCCATCGTCAGGACTGGAAAAGCAGTGAAGAGCACGGAGTAAAATGCGATAAACCAGCTGTCATAGACTCTCTGCAGGGGAGAACGTACAGTAAGTTGGTCCATCAGTGTGAGGAGCGGGTACAATGTAAAGTCCTAATAGTTCTATACCCCGGGCCCGGTCACACCAGCCCTGTGACAGCCGGAGATCAGATTGCTTCTTGCTCATTCTCTTTACATTTCGTAGATTATGTAGGAATATACAAAGTGTCATTTCTCACACTTCCAACCAATCCAGACATATCCGGGCTCTACAGTATTGCTGAGAGCTTTGCAGATTGAGCTATTCTTGCAGCACCGTGCTGAAGTCTTCCCCCACCCCAATCCTCGGCACGGGTTCTGTACTTGCAGGTTCTTATATTCGGGGGGGTTCGCTCAGTGAATGCGGCTAATGACTATATGAAGCAGCGCTGTATGTGCCGAGTTGGATCAGGCTTCTTATGAAGGTGGAATGTTCTGTATCTTATCCATTGAATCATTAGGATCCCATTATTCAGCAGAGTCCTTGCAGCAGACCGATTACCAACGTGGAGTCTGAACAGGTAGATTGAAACATTTCGAGGGCTCTACACTTTTTGTCATCTCTGTATTTTACTTTTCCGCTATAGTATATACATGTTTTGGGGCATGACTAAAGCCAGGGTAGGATCTAGCCAGTGTTCCCTGTTCTCATCAGCTGGTTGTTAAAGTAGCAGATGGTTTGGTGCAATGAGAAGCAGCAGGATGCCAACCCAGCCCCCCTTCAGTAGGATATCCTGAACCACTGGCACAGACGCCCCATGCCCCATTGTCAGGGCACCGTGTTCTATGATGTATGTGGTGCAATGATGAAGTCATCATGCCACTTATCTGTTCCCCAAGAGGCCTGACATATATGCCCTTTTGCTGAGACCCTTCCTATAATCTCTACTAGAGATGAGCGAGCCTACTCGGTAAGGCAGTTACATGAGCGAGCATCGCTCTTCTCGAGTAACTGCTTAGTGATCCGAGCAGGCTCGGGTGGGCTGCGGGGGTCGGGGGGGCCTGCTCGCTCATCTCTAATCTCTACCAAACTGTTTCCAGGACCTCCTTATCCTACGTTGGAGCGGACAGAGGTACAGTAGGTGAACCGGAGACACATGAGCCCAATACTCTGCCTTATGAGACACAAGAACATTAAAGCTGACGACTAGAATATGTAAGGTAAGGTAAGTGCCTCTATGTAGAGCATGTGCATCTACCCCGTTTCCCTGAAAAGAAGACCTAGCATGGTTTTTCAAAATTTTTGAGGATGCTTGAACTATAAGCCCTACTCCAAAAATAAGCCCAGGTTACAGATAATTAAAAAAGTCAATTCAAATCTTGTCCAGGCAGCTATACATGGAAAAAGTAAAATCTTTGGAAGCAAAAATTAATAAAAGACACTGTCTTATTTTCAGGGGAACAAGGGTACATACACTACCGTTCAAAAGTTTGGGGTCACATTGAAATGTCCTTATTTTTGAAGGAAAAGCACTGTACTTTTCAATGAAGATAACTTTAAACTAGTCCTAACTTTAAACAAATGCACTCTATACATTGCTAATGTGGTAAATGACTATTCTAGCTGCAAATGTCTGGTTTTTTGTGCAATATCTACAAAGGTGTATAGAGGCCCATTTCCAGCAACTATCACTCCAGTGTTCTAATGGTACAATGTGTTTGCTCATTGGCTCAGAAGGCTAATTGATGATTAGAAAACCCTTGTGCAATCATGTTCACACATCTGAAAACAGTCTAGCTCGTTACAGAAGCTACAAAACTGACCTTCCTGTGAGCAGATTGAGTTTCTGGAGCATCACATTTGTGGGGTCAATTAAACGCTCAAAATGGCCAGAAAAAGAGAACTTTCATCTGAAACTCGACAGTCTATTCTTGTTCTTAGAAATGAAGGCTATTCCATGCGAGAAATTGCTAAGAAATTGAAGATTTCCTACAACGGTGTGTACTACTCCCTTCAGAGGACAGCACAAACAGGCTCTAACCAGAGTAGAAAAAGAAGTGGGAGGCCGCGTTGCACAACTAAGCAAGAAGATAAGCACATTAGAGTCTCTAGTTTGAGAAACAGACGCCTCACAGGTACCCAACTGGCATCTTCATTAAATAGTACCCGCAAAACACCAGTGTCAACATCTACAGTGAAGAGGCGGCTGCGGGATTTTGGGCTTCAGGGCAGAGTGGCAAAGAAAAAGCCATATCTGAGACTGGCCAATAAAAGAAAAAGATTAAGATGGGCAAAAGAACACAGACATTGGACAGAGGAAGACTGGAAAAAAGTGTTGTGGACGGATGAATCCAAGTTTGAGGTGTTTGGATCACAAAGAAGAACGTTTGTGAGATGCAGAACACATGAAAAGATGCTGGAAGAATGCCTGACGCCATCTGTTAAGCATGGTGGAGGTAATGTGATGGTCTGGGGTTGCTTTGGTGCTGGTAAGGTGGGAGATTTGTACAGGGTAAAAGGGATTCTGAATAAGGAAGGCTATCACTCCATTTTGCAACGCCATGCCATACCCAGTGGACAGCGCTTGATTGGAACCAATTTCATCCTCCAACAGGACAATGACCCTAAACACACCTCCAAATTGTGCAAGAACTATTTACAGCAGAAGCAGGCAGCTGGTATTCTATGGGTAATGGAGTGGCCAGCGCAGTCACCAGATCTGAACCCCATTGAGCTGTTGTGGGAGCAGCTTGACCGTATGGTACGCCAGAAGTGCCCATCCAACCAATCCAACTTGTGGGAGATGCTTCTAGAAGCGTGGGGTGCAATTTCTCAAGCTTACCTCAACAAATTAACAGCTAGAATGTCAAAGGTGTGCAATGCTGTAATTGCTGCAAAAGGAGGATTCTTTGACGAAAGCAAAGTTTGATGTAAAAACAATGTTATTTCACATACAAATCATTATTTCTAACCTTGTCAATGTCTTGGCTCTATTGTCTATTCATTTCACAACGCATGGTGGGGAATAAGTGGGACTTTTCATGGAAAACACAAAATTGTTTGGGTGACCCCAAACTTTTGAACGGTAGTGTACTTATTCATCTATATGTACATGGTGTATTTTGCTTTCTATGTGCATGGGTGTGTACTTTTGTTTTTGTGCTCCTTTTAAGGTGATGGACGGCATTATTTGGGGACTGTATGGGAGTACTGTGAGTTGCATTGGAGGGTTCAGTCCTCTAAATGTGATTGTTAAAGGGTTTTTTTCAGTTCCTTTGGATGGGCCATCAATGTCAGGTTGTTGGGTGTCTGACTCGGTACACCCACAATCAGCTTTTTGAAGGGTCTGCGGCGCTCCAACAAGGGCTGTGACGCCTTCATAGTTCGCACCGCTCAGTACTGCAGAGCGCCGTCTTACTACTGGCAGCAGCTAGCTTGGGATTGGAACAAAGTCACATGCACCTAAATGGGAAGAAGCCGTAATACAAGGCAGGGCTACTAATTACAGCATGGTGCGTGCCTGGTAACCAATGAGGTGCACACAACACTCGCAGCTGATTGGCGCCCACCACTCTAATACTATCCCAAGGATATATGTGGTATATTTAGAGTATTTTAACCCTTTATTTATTTTTTTCCATTTCACTCCACTTAGAACTTTTTTAAAGCTTTTTTCAGTACATTATACGGTACATTAAATAGGACCATTGAAAAATACAACTCGTCCCACAAAAAACAAGCCCTCATACAGCGACGGCGATGGATAAATAAGAGTTATGATTTTTTAAACATGGGGTGGAAAAAACTAAAATGAAAAAAGGGTCAGGTCTTTAAGGGGTAATTTTTTATTTAATGGTATATAATATGGTAGAGCAGAAGCATTCGCTGCAGATGCGACTATACTGCACCCCGCAAACATCGCTGTGTCTCCTGGGTGGGGAAAATGCTGAAAATTTGAATCACATCAACACTTTTGACTGAAGCAAAGAAGAAGCCGGCATGTTCCACCAACCCTGAATAATAAAAAGCAAACTAGCAATATTGTAGTGTTGGTCATATCAGTGGTATAACAGATCCTGACCCTTATATTACTAACAGCTGCCCACCAGTATCTGCATCTCCACAGCGAACACACGAGCAACCACCGAACAAGGAGTAATCATCCATTGGAACTGCTGGCGCTCCCATGGCCCGCCCGTGCTGCACCTCTGCATGGGATAGACCAGAATCATTGCTAATTCAAACATCTTTATGCCACTGAATGGCCAACTGCAGCAGAGTCACGGACAAGTAAGAGGGCTCAGCCAGGAGGAGGAGGCACATTGTGTCCACATTTCAGTTACAACATCTGGGGCATTGTTCATTAACTTGGCAGACCTGTTTCAGCACGGTGGCTTAGTGGTTAGCACGGTTACCGCACAGCACCAGCATCCTGGGATTCAATCCAACAACATCTCTACAGAGTTTGTATGTTCTCCCCAAGTTTTATCGGTTTCATTCCAAAAAATGTAAATGTGATAGTGGACTACTTGGCTTCCCATTAAATAGGATGTGGAGCCGCATTGAGGGCAGGGACAGATGTGACTGATAATCTCTGTACAGCATTGTGGAATATGTTGGTGCTATATAAGCACATAAATAATGAATATATCAGCTTTATTTACACACTAAGGCCGCCTGCACATGAGCGGAAATTCCACGGCGAGGTTCCCCGCAGAATTTCCGCCCGTACACGCCTGCATAGGATTGCATTACAAAACGCAATTCTATGCAGACGGCCGCGGTTTGTCTGCGCGAAATCACGCGCAGAAAACAAACCGCGGCATGCTCCATTTCTCGCAGAGCCCCGCACAGAAACGTCACTCCCCGGCCGCCAGCTCCGCTCTGCGCATGCCCCGGCTGCCGGCACATGAAAAAGCCGGAGCAGCGGGAGCAGGTGAGTCCGCGCTGCTCTCTGCGGGCGCTCGGGTCGGGTCCCGCTGCAAGAATTCTCGCAGCCGGATCCGACCCGGCCGACTGCAGGCGGCCTAAACGTTTTTTCAAAACAATACAATCCTTGGCCCAATGGGCCTCAATGGAATCCTCCAGTCAATATTTTTCCATAACGAGACAGGTCGACCATACTTTTTCCCACATAGAGAAATAGTAGGTAGAGTAAAACAGTGCACAACTCATAGTATGAAGGAAGCTATAGCACAGACAGGAACCTGTTCTGTTCCCCCTTATCTGGGTGGAGATAAGGCCCTGTGAGTTTATAGAGTCATACGGGGGTCGTGCCATTATATCCAGAATATTAGCATTTGGCCATTTCTGTCACTTCCATACAATTTGAATCAATGCAACATCATCCATACTTTGCCATCGCCCCATTCAGACTTCTCCTTCTTTAGTGATTGGTGGAAGTCCCACTAATGAAAGTTTACAAATACTATTTAAATGTATTTTGTAGGAAAACCCCTTTAAGTTTCGACTGTACAACATCCAATTTTCACACAACTTGAATATTAAGTTTGGATATATACGGATACGAACCAGAGCTGTGAATCCATTAAAACATCCAAACCACACATTACAGAAGACATTGGCGAAGTTCTTGTAGAAGAAATAGCGTAGGAACTTTGCAATTCGTAAGTATGACCAACGTCCGTGGATGAAGAGCAGACGCTGAAGGTAAGAAAACTGAGCCAAAGCATAGTCACTGGCCTGGACAGCCTGTGTCCCTTCTAGTCCACTAATGCCAACTCCAATATGAGCAGCTGAGGAAGGAATACAAGGTTTACATATTCAGCGTAGTATATAAATCACTAACTTACAGATTAACATACATATTCTAATATTTACTAATATGGCATTGTCTGGATTGTAGCATATGGCCAATCTAATATTGCACTACTGTAGCCCTTCAATGTCTATTCATTAACCCCTTGAGTGGCACGCCCGGAAATTTTCCGGGACGAGCTCCACTGCTCATAGCAACATAGCCCGGAAGATTTCCGGGCTATGTATCACTATGGGAGCTGCAGAGCACAATGCCACAAGCGGTGACAGTGTGCTCTGCCTGCAAAGACCCACAGAGAACAAAGCAAGGGCTTTGAAAAACCAGCAGAAGATATTGCCTATATGTCGGCAACCTCCTGCTTTGTTTACAGGTTGCCATAGAGACCATCGGCTTGTCAGAAGCAAGCCGATGGTCTCTGTGGCAGGGAGAGCTTGGTGCTTGGCTGTCAGAGGACAGCTAGGTACCAGCTCTTACAGCAGAGATCAGAGAAAACCTCCGATCTCTGCTGTGTTAACCCTTTACATGCAGTCTATGTGACTGCAGCATGTAAAGGGCTGTCACTGCAGCATGTAAAGGGCTGTCACCATGGGTCCCTGTGGAAGTCCCCTAAAGGGACAAAAAAAGTAAAAAAAAATTAAAAAAAAAAAAAAGTTTAAAAATTATAAAAAAAATAATAAAAACACTTGTCTCCCTTTACTTTGTAAAAATACAATCACACATGTGGTATCCGTGCGTCGTAATGACCCAGAGAAGGAAGTTAATGCATTATTTAACCCCTTAATGACATGGCCCTTTTTTTTCTTTTTTTCCTCCCCCCTGTTTAAAAAAATCACAACTTGTCCCGCAAAAAAAAAGCCCTCACATGGCCATGTCAATGGAAAAATGAAAAAGTTATGGCTCTTGAGACGCAACTGCAAAATTAGTTGAAATTCAATGATTGGACCATTTTAAAAAACCTGCCCTGGTCGGCACGACAGGGTGGTAGGAAACCCGCCACTCAAGGGGTTAATCCTTGTATACAGAAAGGTGAGATTAAAAAGGATTTCAAATACTAAAAGACTATGACTTAAAACATGCGCCCGGGGTCTGCAGTTAGTGCGTTGGGTCTCTACGGCCAGAATTAACCCACACAGCATAACCCACCCAAGTATTATGCAGGGCTGACAGTAGGGTCCTGGTGTAAAAACAAAGACGGGACTCACTTTTAATCATGTTGACATCATTCGCTCCGTCCCCAATGGCCAGAGTGGTGACCTTTTTGTGTTTTCGTACAAGTTGTACAATCATAGCTTTTTGCTTTGGGGTCACCCGGCAGCAGATAACAGCTTGGCACTGGGTTGCCAGGTCTACAAATGCATATTCCCGCATGCTGGCCTCCTCTCCACATGGATTCCTGGCCTTCCTGTAGAATCGATCTGTTAGCTTACGGAAAAAATGAGTCGTCTCTATTTTGAAATTAGATGTTCCTAAAATCCGAACCTGTGAAAAGAACAGAAGTTACTTGGATTTTAGTTTAAGAAACGAATGAATGCGCTTATTGAATATTATGCATGTATCAGCACAGCCAACCGGCTTTTAAGACCCCTCGATTGTAAGAGCAATTTCCATAAAAAGGACTGTCTAACGTGTGAGGGTCCTTTTACGCGGGCCGATAAATCATTCAGATTTCTGCATCCAGCAAGAATCTGAATGATTGGTTAAGTGTAACGACAGCCCTGAGAATTCATTCACTTTTCATTCATCGTTCAACTTCTGCATGCAGAAAACTGGACGACGTATCGTTACATGTAAACAGGCAGTTATTAGTTTATGACCGACTACCTGCTTACTGTGAATGGAAGGATCTCCAGCCTCCTGCGCGTCCATTAACTGAGCGATGCTCACACCTATGTAAGGCACTGGGACGATATGTTGGGCATCTGTTCCAGACAGATTGTCCGGTTAAAAGGGCCCTAAAGGTGACTTCTCACAGGCCAAGTAATCGCTCAAAACTGTTGCCTTTCCTGGATTTTAACGATGCTTCCCAGTACTCAGATATGCCTATAACTTACAATATGTCTAAATCATGTAACAATCAGACAGTTGAAAAATCAATTATAAGCATGTATCAACACAAATAGGAAACACAAATGCAAGACTAGTAACTCATCAACAGATGACAGGAACAGAATGATGATGGAAATTTGATGATGATAACTACAGTCAGATAATGCAGCAGATGGTTGATGGAAACAAAAGTAGCAATATGACAATATCTAACTTCAGCACTCGCTCTCCCTACTATTTTCCTAATATAACCCAAATACTGACCCTAATAGCAGACACCACTGTCCCTGATTAACCTTCAGATATCCTTAATTGCAACCCTATCTAAAACACTGTCCCTGAACAACAGTGAGAGGCAACTAGGATCTAGAGACTAGAAAGTCAAACACAGCAAAGCTGAACTATGAAACAAGGCAGATACAAACAAGGAAGGAGCAAAGTCTAAGTAAGGACTAGAGTAAACATAACCAGGGGAACAAGACTACAGTGAGAGGCTAGCCAGTTAGAAACTCCTCCCTGAACAAGCCTAGGCTGAGCAAATGTCCTTGATCACTAGGAATAGGTTTTAACTTGTAACTTCTTCACAGACTAGACTAGTTAAGGTCAGGTAGATAATTTTATTGAGTGAATATAATTAAAAGACACACACACTAGGGCTAAGCTACTAAGGCGTTGTGCCCCACAATTGTAGTCGGCCTCACACCCCAGCAACAAGAAAAACACGAAATCACACTCAGACACACCGGATATAGTACTGATTAAATCGACTCAGTAGTTAGAGAGTGAATAGATAACCATATCTAATTCCATCAACCATATATTCTAGCCCTTCTATCTTGACGCGTTTCACCGCCAATATGGCGGATTCTCAGGAGGTACAAGAGCTTACATTGAGACAGAGTAAGAGTACTAACACTGAGAGTCTATATTAATAATTCAGGTCTGAGGGTCCAGCTTATATAATGTTATAGAAAGGACCGAGGGGGTTCAATCACCCAATTAAGGAGCAAGATCTGTACCAAGCACTGATACAGGAGTAAACTGTCAGTACCTAAATTACAGAGTGTGGCTAAACAGCCAGAGGAGGGGTACTTTCTAATGGCTATCAGGACGATCCCTAGAAAAGCCTGTAACTCAGTCTAAACTTTAGCTATTAACTAACACCACCCTCCAGAGCACCATTGACATTATCAATTACCTTCTCGCCACCATAGATTTTAGATATGGGCATCACACCACTCTATATCAACATTTCTCAAAACTTACCAAGCCAAAATTAATGCACTCTCTGAGCAGTTTCTAAGAGGTGGCTGAGGAGCCGTGTCATGGTGGCAATGAGTGCAGCATGCTCTATGTAATCTTGCACACAGATGAAAGTGAACAACAGGATATGGACGACTAATGGAAGTAAATGATGTGACACCAGTGCCTGGTTTAAAAGCTCTTGGTAGCAAAATAAGACTAATACACATATGGAAGTCAACTGCAGGCCCACCGTTAACTCATTGAACGTGGCAGTCTGCAAATATCTAAGGCAGTAAAATATGCATAAAAACTGTTTAAACCTTGATTCATGGACAAATAAGCCCTGGGGAGGGGCCAGCACCTGAGATAAGAGGAGCTATAAAGAGAGAGAACTGATTGACTGAAAACTCCTAAAATCCGACTAACAGTAATTTGCCAACCAGCCACATGAGCTAAAACTCCAGTACTCACTCTCTTGTCTGAAGGATGTCGCATCTCTGCAGCTAGCAATTCTGTGACTGTGCTATTTGATAGAAGCTTGACTTAAAAGGGATTTCAGATCTTAAAGAGAACAGCAGGCTTCTCTCACAGCGTAGTGGGTGATTAATTAGCTACACACAGTGTTTCTTGCAGTGGTCATTACGCAGCTCTAGTTAAAGGACAGAGGGAGGATGCGAACAGGAACGATAACCTCACCTGGCTGCAGACATCCTCCTCCCCCTTCTCCCTTACTCTCTCAAATCTACACTGACCCCTCTCACTTCTGCCTCCTCACACTGTTATAATTCTGTCCTATGCCACAGATGAGAGAGACAGGAAGTCCCCCATTCTCTTTCCGCTCAAGGATCTTATTTCAGCTTGGCTCCAGCTACATGATCTACGACAGTGGAATTCCTAAGCTGACTTAACTATTTAGTTCCCTCTCCTGACTCCATCTTCTTACTAAACTAAATCCAGCATAACTGGATGAGCTGGTAGTTAGAACAGTTGCAATAACTTGCAGTTAAAGTACTTTTATACTGTAGTGCCACACTAAGTTACTACAACAGTACTTCTCCACATTATAGATGACAGAATGGGGACACTTATGGTTAATCGAGAGTGAGAGCTAATATGCAGGTAGGTTCCAGGCAAAAACTTTCTGGAGTAATGAAGTAATCTATTAGTTCCAAATTAGGAAGGAATAGAACGATCAGGTAGAAAGTAAAGTAATGGCTGACCTGGTATAAGACGTACTCTTGTGATATATACAAAACCACTCTTATGCAAATTACAGTAATGATGAAGCTTGGATACCTATGACCAATGTATGAATGAAACAGGTTCTATCATCACTGAATGTTATGCATATTGCTAGGATATGCCATAACAAGATTGGTGGGGTTTGACTTCTTGGACTCATCTCAATCATGCAAATGACAGAATCGAGGTTCAGGATTTCACCTGCATCATGGCTCACCGAGTATCCACTGGGAACTGAAAATGATGCCGTATCTGTCACTGATGATAAAACATCTTTCAGATATTTTTTCTCGCTTTATCTACTCTTTCTATTAAAAAAACACAAGGAAGTTAATATTTACCATAAAATCTCCGGTCACCACAAGTGCCATCTTTGTGTGCTGCAAGCTGCTTCGGTGTTTTCTGAAGATGCCGTTATCCAGAAGATCTTGGCCACTGCCGGACAGATTGTTGTTGTGCTCTTGATAATCATCTAGGATATCACTGATGGGATAAGAAGCCATGCTTCTTAGTGTTAGAACAACATACATTCATATAGATTATGTAATTTGACTTT
This sequence comes from Eleutherodactylus coqui, assembly GCF_035609145.1. NCBI lineage: Eukaryota > Metazoa > Chordata > Amphibia > Anura > Eleutherodactylidae > Eleutherodactylus > Eleutherodactylus coqui. The sequence continues at coordinate 222,711,900 of NC_089843.1, forward strand.
TGTGCGGCAGAATGCGTCTGGTCTTTTGACTTCAATCATTCTCTGCAAACTTATCTCCTAGCAATATGCATAGTATTCTTGCAGATGTTCCTAGTAACTGGACTGGTGTGCTATTATTCCATACTAGGGACTAGTTATCTCCTATAGGAGTGGCCTTTTTTGAGCTTTTAATACCATTTTTTTTGTTTTTATTTTTCTCATCCTTGCAATCAAAGAACCATATAATTTTTTTATATATTGTTTCTGCTGATTGACCTGGCACCATGTTGGGGTAAAAATAATGTATTGATTAGCTCTTGTTAATTTTTTCCCTGCTCTTTACCATTCACTAAAAGTAGCATGTTAACTTTATTAGTACATGGTTACCAATAGTAGATTGAGGAACAGCAATTTATGGTGCAATATAATTCAGGATGAACACTCACATCCTCAACGTTTCAACTGTTAAAAACAGTCTTATTTAGGCATACAAAGACTGTTTTTAACAGTTGAAACGTTGAGGATGTGAGTGTTCATCCTGAATTATATTGCACCATAAGTTGCTGCTCCTCAATCTACTATTGGTAACTATATCTTTGGGGATCTAATGGTCTGGATCCTTGATGGAGTGTGCAACAATCACGTGTTTGGCTCTCCCGGTGGGATCACTTTATGTTGTGCTGCAGTTGTAAGACTCTTCAGACATTCTAGTTAGTATGGGTCAGTACAGATGTGATGATCTGCAGTCTTTCTTACATTTTAGAGTCTTTCTACAGGTTTGCCAACTGTCCAGAAATTCCTGGTCAGTCCTTAAACATAGCAGAGTTCTGTTGCGTCCCACCGGTAGTGCAACCTCCAAAACAAAGGAAATGGCACAACTGTGCAAAGGAAACATAAAACTACGGGAATACCTCTCCCTACAAACCCCTAACCCGGGAAGGGGCCCTGCCTACTCGGCGGACCGATCGCTCCGACAGGTGCGGGCCCACACTCGTGCCTGGGCCACTGACAATTCCCTATCTGGGAGCCCTAAAACAAAAGAAAGGAACAGAAAAACCAAACCAAGCAGAAATAAAGAACTTAGCTTATGTGGAGGAGCTAAGCCAGGATGTGTTCCTCAGCAGCTGTCCAGCGGCAATTGAAGCATTGACCAGCACTGGGGTCAGTACTAGCACTGCTTAAATAGGAGCAGAGCTATTCAGCACCAGGTGATGACTGACATTACTCTTGCAGTCACCACACCCCTCAGCTCCGGGAGAGGTAAGGAATACTGCTAAACCCTGGTCTGGCCTGAAAGCAAGGTGGGAACCTCAGAACGGCTGCAACAGTACCTCCCCTTCTAGGAGGGACCCCAGGACCCTTAGGACCAGGACGACCAGGGTTTGATCTGTGAAATTTTTTATCAGACGAACCGCATGAACATCCGCTGCGGGAAGCCATGACCTCTCTTCTGGGCCATAACCGCGCCAATGTACAGGGTCCTACAGGGAATTCCTGACTCGACGGGAGTCCAAAATGTGACTTATTACAAACTGCCCCTCCCCATCCACTAGCACAGGGGCCGGGGGTGGTGGGTCATTCCCAGAATCGATGAATCTTTTGAGCAGAGATTTGTGGAAAACATTGTTAATCTTCATCACACTGGGAATTTCTAACCAAAAAGCAAACGCGTTAATCTTCTCAATTACTTTAAATGGACCTATAAATCATGAGCCAAGTTTAGCGGACGGTTGTTTGAGTTTTATAACTCTGGTAGACAACTAAACCAAGTCTCCAACACAGAATCCCGCCCCCTCTGAGCGATGACTGTCTGCAACTCGCTTTCTCCGCCGAACTGCTCGCAGTAACTCTCTCTGGACCTCAGCAATAATAGGCCCAGAAGAATCTGGCTGCACCAGTACCGGAGCCGTAGCAACACACTTCTTCAATCTCTGAAATGACTGCATTGCTTCCGCCGACCATTTAGTAGGAAAGCACCCCTTCTTTGTCATATCAGTAAGAGGTTTCACAATCTAATGAACAAAAAATTTCTAATGAATCTACGGAAGTAGTTGGCAAATCCCAAGAACCTTCGTAGGGCCTTCACATTCCCTGGTAGGACCCAGTCCTGCACCGCTCGAACCCTCTCAGGATCCATCTTAAAACCCTCTTGGGTATAAGCTTTGAGCGCCAGTCTCTCAGGAGCAGATATGCGGCTCCTGGTGAACTTGTAGTCAGGGAGAAGTTTAATTGCAGTCCCCCTGTCTGTGCGGTGGTAATTTGTCTGCCCCCTCCTGGGGAAACACATCAGGGAGGTCAGCGATGACTTCCGGCAGCTCTTCTGCCTGAATAGAAGCTATATCAACAGAAATGCAACCAGACAAACACCTAGGACTCCATTCAACAATGTCCCCCTTCTCCCAGTCTACTACCGGGTTGTGTAGACGTAGCCAAGGCAGCCCCAAGACTACTTGCGAAGGGAGGGATTCTTTGACATATAATGTTATAATCTCCCTGTGGAACAGCCCAATTTTTAAACGGACGTTAGGCACACAAAACCTCAGACTTCTCTGCGATAGTGGAGCAGCATCAATGGCGGATACGGGAATGGGAAACTCCAGAGCCTTCATCTCTAAGCCTAAACGTCTGACTGTCTCCCGATGTATTAAATTAATACCAGCTCAACAATCCAGAAGGACTCTTATGGGGCTGCCCACACTGTCACAAAGGATCTCAGCAGGAAGCACCAGTCTGGAGGGTGATACCAAAGCAATTTGATGGCCTAGAGGGGCCCTCTCACTAATCTCCAGGTCATCAAGTCCTGGCTGGCAATTATGATGGAGACAACACTGAGCCATGCGACCAATGCGGTTACAGGAAAAGCATCGACCTTTACACTGTACTTTGTTCCCACTCTTAACCCTGCCACCCAGTGACCCCAACTGCATGGGCTCCTCCACATCCGCAGATAAGAAGCCAGAATCTATGGAGAGTTCCTGATGCCTCTCCCTGATCCGTCTCCCAGCTTTGATAGCCAGAGACATGGCCTCATCTAGACTGCGGGATACTGGATAACCTACCAGTGCATTCTTGATTTTATTGGACAGACCACAATGGAACTGGCTCTTTAAAGCAGGGTCATTCCACTGAGTTTCTGCTGCCCAACGTTGAAACTTAGCACAATAATCCTCGAAAGAGGAGTCTCCCTGTCGTAAACATCTGATATTCCCTTCCGCCACAGATATCTTATCTGGGTCGTCATAGATAAGACCCTATGCAGCAAAAAGTCCAAGACCTCAGACGTCGGGGGCAATGAAGAAGCCCATGCCTGTGGTGCCCCCTGCAGTCTGGACATGGCAATGCCCACCCTCTGGGTGTCATCCCCTGAAGACACTGGACGCAGTCTAAAATAGAGCTTACAGGCATCCCGAAAAGATCCGAATTTCTGCTTATCACCAGAAAAACGGTCAGGTAGCTCAATTTTTGGTTCCTTGCTGGGAACCTGCAGCGCAAGATGTCGCTGTTTAATCTCAGCGACCTTTGCAGCCAGCGTGCCAAGCTGGTGCGACAAAACCTCAAGGGGATTCATGTTAACAGCACAGAATCTCCCTGAGTAGGTAAGGGCTGGTCAATCTGTTGCGTCCCACCGGGAATGCAACCTCCAAAACAAAGAAAAAGGCACAACTGCGCAAAGGAAACATAAAACTACGGGAATACCTCTCCCTACAAACCCCTAACCCGGGAAGGGGCCCTGCCTACTCGGTGGGCCGATCGCTCCGACAGGTGCGGGCCCACACTCGTGCCTGGGACACTGACAATTCCCTATCTGGGAGCCCTAAAACAAAAGAAAGGAACAGAAAAACCAAACCAAGCAGAAATAAAGAACTTAGCTTATATGGAGGAGCTTCAGCCAGGATGTGTTCCTCAGCCGCTGTCCAGCGGCAACTGAAGCATTGACCAGCACTGGGGTCAGTACTAGCACTGCTTAAATAGGAGCAGAGCTATTCAGCACCAGGTGAGGACTGACATTACTCTTGCAGTCACCACACCCCTCAGCTCCGGGAGAGGTAGGAATACTGCTAAACCCTGGTCTGGCCTGAAAGCAAGGTGGGAACCTCAGAACGGCTGCAACAAGTTCTTTCAAGTGTCTGTCATACATATTATATGTGTACGTAATTTTTTTTTTTTTTTGGGGGGGATTGTTGGTACTTGAACAAGTTATTATGACAGTAATTATAATCGTCTCACAGCCACCAGTAAATGCTGATAATCTGATCAGGTCAGCATCAAGGTGTCCGTAAAGAATGTTGTCTGTCTGGGATTTTTGGATAACTGTCCAGGAAGAATAAAAATCCCATGGGGCGGCCCTGTTTTTGCATCACTGCATTCCAAAAGCCATAACTATTCAGTTTGTTAGTTTCCCGCTGATGTAGCCATATGGGGGCTGGTGTTTTGCAGGATGAGTTGTAGCTTTTATTGGTATAATTTGGGGAAGTTTTGTAAACTTTTTTTTTGAGCAGGAGGGGATGATAACAAGAGCAAATCCACCACATTCGTTTTTATAGTCCAGGTGCTATTGGGCACAAATAGTAAATGTACTTTATTTCACGTGGTATGACTGCGGCAGTACCAAATAGGCATTTCTTAGAAGAAACAATATTTTTAAACAAACAATTTTCCATGGAAAAAAAGGCTTTACATTTTTTTTTGAGACTTTTGAAAATAAATCTCATCAAAACCTGTCAATAGCATCGCGGGCACCAATGGGCTGGCAGAGGGAGCTCTCTTCCTTTGTCAAACACCTGAGATAACGCAGCCGCTATTGACTGTGGAATCTGGGCAGTAAAACTGGCTGTATTTTTTCAATCTGAATTGCTCCCTTTAATATCCAGAACGCCAACTGGTCAAACGTCCCAAATACAGAGTTACCAAGAAGGACTTTATCAAGAAAAGAAAATGGTTTTGACCAAATCTGTAATACTTGATCAGTTCTGATCGGATAGACTGCTGAGGTTATATGCTGGGTATGCAGCAAACCCTATAATTTGCATTCATAGTTCCATTTGGTCACCCACTTCCTGACAGCAAGCATTAGGGAGGTCAGCAAGAACTTGGGCACCGATGTACTTCAGGCTTTGTTCAAAGGGTGGAATCTTCATTGGATTTTTCTGCATAGATTCCACCACAACATTTTCAGCAGAAATCTTTACCTGAGCTTCGGATTTGTGTTGTAGATTTGCCCCTTTAGTACCAGCAGATCCGCATGGGAATTTAGTGGGAAAAATTAGAGTGCGAATTTCCCAACATGGATTCCGCGTCACTGACATGTCATTTTTTTTTTTATTTGCGGTGCAGATTAGAAAGTCGAGCACAAAAAACTTTGCACCTTTATAGACTGCTTCTCGTACCCAACGAAATTCATGAGCACTGTGTACAGACATAATAGTTTTGAGGTGTACCAGAGAATGACCTAGTCCTTTGTGCAGGAACAGAGGGGGTATTAGTTTATGGGGCCATAAGAGGGGCACTATCACTGTGGGGCCACAGAGGGGGCACTATAACTTTAAGGGGTCATATCAAGGGTGCTTTTAGCTTGAGGAGTTTGGAAGGTGCATTATCACTTTGTGGGTCCACACAGAGAGCTACCATGGGGGATATAGAGAGTTGCATTGGAAGTAGCAGAGGGATAGTGAGTGTGCAAAGATAAGCTGTAGCTGGAAGTCTTTATGGCAGTCTGAGCCCAGTTAGAGAAAAAAAATGAAAATAGGTGACTTCAATCAGAGAAGACCATCAGCTGAGTCACTGGAAATAACTGCACTGTTATAAGAGTTGTCTTATAGGTGTATTGCATACAGTATAACATATATATATATATATATACACACAAAGTCCGCATTGAACAATAAACGCTTTACAAATTGAAAACACATAGCATGTTCCTAATTAGCATGGATTCAGCACGGAAAAAACACAAATTAACCCATTAAATGACAAAATGGTAAATCTGAGGGCAAATCTGCGGGTCCATCTACAGCAGAAATCAGTCAGCCTCCAATTTATGTTGCAGATTCTTTGAAGAATGGAGGTTGGATTTGCCACAAGCAGCTCTTCATGGTCTTACAGCTCCTTCTTGTGGCTGAGTTCTAACTGTGCAAGTTGCTGCGGTCCGATTATTCAGTATTTAACCCTTCCCTATTTTTACACTATAGTTGTGCCCCTATAAATGTGCTGTATGGCATCGGGCCCCGAGACAAACACAGGGAATAGCTGAAACTTGTCAAACTGGGAATGGAACACTCCTTTGCCGAAAGACTCTGAAAACACATCAGCACGTCCATATGGGGACCTTACTGCATCCCAGCAGCCTACGAACAGAAGGAGGTTTGTGAACCTTTTTCAATCATCCATAATCTTTCTTGTATCGGTACTTTTATGTTGTTTTTTTCATGAATTTCTGTCACCGTTTCAGCAATGTACATCATGTTGCATGGACACTCCAACATATAGATAACACAACTCGATCTACATGTGTAATGTGATATATTTTGTATACCCTCCCAATATGTGGATGGGGAAAGGTATCACCGTCACCATATTCGCACAATTACAGCAACTTACACTAGGAAAATTCCCTTTCTCTTATAAGGGAAGTCTGAAGGGACTGTATGAACGCACCAATATCAGCATGAATCATTGTATCCCTCAGATTATATCCTCTCCTGTAAGCCCTTGATTAGAGAAGAGCGAGCACCAAAATGCTCGAGCGTTCCGCGATGCTCGAGAGTTCGTTTCGAATAACGAACCCCATTGAAGTCAAAGGCGACTCGAGCATTTTGTATATGACCCATGCTCCGCTAAGGTTTTCATTTGTGCAAATCTTCAAAACCTACGAAAGTGATGGAAACGACACAGAAACGGATAGGGCAGGCGAGGGGCTACATGCAGGGCTGCATCTCAGGTTCCCAGGTCCCACTATTAAGCCACAATAGCAGCAAGAGTGGGCCCCGCCCCCCCAACAACTTTTACTTCGGACAAGCCCTCATTAGCATGGCATACCTTTGCTAAGCACCACACTACCTCCAACAAAGCACAATCACTGCCTGCATGACACTCCGCTGCCACTTCTCCTGGGTTACATGCTGCCCAACCCCCCCTGCACGACCCAGTGTCCACAGCGCACACCAAAGTGTCCCTGCGCAGCCTTCAGCTGCACTCATGCCACACCACCCTCATGTTTATTTATAAGTGCGTCAGCCATGAGGAGGAACCGCAGGCACACACTGCAGACGCTTGGCACGGCTAGGCAGCGACCCTCTTTAAAAGGGGCGGGGCGATAGCCCACAATGCTGTACAGAAGCAATGAGAACTCCAATCCTGTGCCACCTCCATCAGGAGCTGCAAACGTGGGCATAGCAATGGGGAACCTATGTGCCACACACTATTCATTCTGTCAAGGTGTCGCATAGCTCAATCGACACTGCAAGGGGAAAGCCGTCAGCGCTCTGCCCCCTACCCAAGTCAGTCAGTGCCTTTGTGCCAGACAGGTCAAACACCGCGATGGGAACTAAGTGGGCACCAACAGCATAGGTGGGTCCTAGGCAACCCAAGACATGAACAATAAATAAGACAGAGTGGCCAAACATGGCAGACTTCCACCGCGCCCACGACATAGGCCTCGGCCCACAGCTTCAGCAATCCTAGGCAGGAAGCGGACTTTCACTGCACCCAGGACATAGGCCTCTGCACAAACCCTCAGCAATCGCGGGCCTACAGCAGACTCCAATGCTAGCGTAGCTGTGCACGTCTCATTAGCGCTGTATTGCTCCTGTAGTTTGTCCCAATGCAGTGCCCCAGATAGCTGAGCTAACGTGAGATAAAGTACAGGTTGGCTTCGGCCCACACTGCATGCCCTAGTCAGTCTGGCCTTTTTTCATAGTCACAGGCAGATACAACTCCGCAATGGAAAGTCCGTGTGGACCCACAGCATGGGTGGCTCCCTGGAACCCACCGATGGTACATAAATAAATCCCATTGCAGTGCCCTGGACAGCAGAGCTAGCATCAGATAAAGTACAGGTGGGCTTTGGCCCACACTGCATGCCCCAGTCAGACTGGGGTTTTTTAAAATAATAGTCACAGGCAGGTAAACTCCGCTCTGAGAAGTCTGTGTGGACCCACAGCACGGGTGGCTCCCTGGAACCCACCGACGGTACATTAATAAATCCCATTGCAGTGCCCCGAATAGCTGAGGTAACGTCAGATAAAGTACAGGTGGGCTTCGGCCCACACTGCATGCCCCAGTCAGACTGGGTTTTTTTAATTAATAGTCACAGGCAGGTACAACTCCGCTTTGGGAAGTCTGTGTGCACCCACAGCACGGGTGGCTCCCTGGAACCCACCGGTGGTACATAAATAAATCTCATTGCAGTGCCCCGGACAGCAGAGCTAACATCAGATAAAATACAGATACGTAGAACACCACGATGTGAAAACTTAGTGCAGCCATACTATGCACAGACCCCTGTAGTATTCCTGTAGCAAAGGTATAAACTGACCCCACTATCAGTTATGTTGCAGCAGTCTAGGTAGACCCCAGTAACATTTCATTTGCAGCAGTATACACAGACCCCAGTAACATTTCATTTGCAGCAGTATAGACAGACCCCAGTAACATTTCAGTAGTAACAGTATAGACAGACCCCAGTAACATTTCATTTGCTGCAGTATAGACAGACCCCAAAAACATTTCATTTGCAGCAGTATAGACAGACCGCTGTAACATTTCAGTTGCAGCAGTATAGGCAGACCCCAGTAACATTTCAGTAGCAGGAGTATAGACAGACCGCAGTAACATTTCAGTAGCAGCAGTGTAGGCAGAGCCCAGTGACATTTCAGTAGTTAGAGTATAGACAGACCCCAGTAACATTTCAGTTGCAGCAGTATAGACAGACCCCAGTAACATTTCAGTAGTAACAGTATAAACAGACCCCAGTAACATTTCAGTTGCAGCAGTATAGACAGACCCCAGTAACATTTCAGCTGCAGCAGTGTAGGCAGAGCCCAGTAACATTTCAGTAGTAACAGTATAGACATACCCCAGTAACATTTCATTTGCTGCAGTATAGACAGACCCCAAAAACATTTCATTTGCAGCAGTATAGACAGACCCCATTAACATTTCAGTAGTAACAGTATAGACAGACCCCAGTAACATTTCAGTTGCAGCAGTATAGACAGACCCAGTAACATTTCAGTAGCAGCAGTGTAGGCAGAGCCCAGTAACATTTCAGTAGTTAGAGTATAGACAGACCCCAGTAACATTTCATTTGCAGCAGTATAGACAGACCCCAGTAACATTTCAGTAGTAACAGTATAGACAGACCCCAGTAACATTTCAGTTGCAGCAGTATAGACAGACCCCAGTAACATTTCAGTAGCAGCAGTGTAGGCAGAGCCCAGTAACATTTCAGTAGTAACAGTATAGCCAGACCCCAAAAACATTTCAGTTACATCAGTATAGACAGACCCCAGTAACATTTCAGTTGCAGCATTATAGACAGACCCCAGTAACATTTCAGTAGCAGGAGTGTAGGCAGAGCCCAGTAACATTTCAGTAGTAACAGTATAGACAAACCGCAGTAACATTTCAGTAGTAACAGTATAGACAGACCCCAAAAACATTTCATTTGCAGCAGTATAGACAGACCCCAGTAACATTTCAGTAGTAACAGTATAGACAGACCCCAGTAACATTTCAGTTGCAGCAGTATAGACAGACCCCAGTAACATTTCAGTAGCAGCAGTGAAGGCAGAGCCCAGTATCATTTCAGTAGTAACAGTATAGACAGACCCCCAAAACATTTCAGTTACATCAGTATAGACAGAACCCAGTAACATTTCAGTTACATCACTATAGTCAGACTGCAGTAACATTTCATTTGCAGCAGTATAGACAGACCCCAGTAACATTTCAGTTGCAGCATTATAGACAGACCCCAGTAACATTTCAGTTGCAGCAGTATAGACAGAGCCCAGTAACATTTCAGTAGTAACAGTATAGACAGACCCCAAAAACATTTCAGTTGCAGCAGTATAGACAGACCCCAGTTACATTTCAGTAACAGCAGTGTAGGAAGAGCCCAGTAACATTCAGTAGTAACAGTATAGACAGACCCCAGTAACATTTCAGTAGTAACAGTATAGACAGACCCCCAAAACATTTCAGTTGCAGCAGTATAGACAGATCCCAGTTACATTTCAGTAGCAGCAGTGTAGGAAGAGCCCAGTAGCATTTCAGTAGTAAACTTATAGACAGAGCCCAGTAACATTTCAGTAGTAACAGTATAGACAGACCCCAGTAACATTTCAGTTGCAGCATTATAGACAGACTCCAGTAAGATTTCATTTGCAGCAGTATAGACAGACCCCAGTAACATTTCAGTAGCAGGAGTGTAGGCAGAGCCCAGTAACATTTCAGTAGTAACAGTATAGACAAACCGCAGTAACATTTCAGTAGTAACAGTATAGACAGACCCCAAAAACATTTCATTTGCAGCAGTATAGACAGACCCCAGTAACATTTCAGTAGTAACAGTATAGACAGACCCCAGTAACATTTCAGTTGCAGCAGTATAGACAGACCCCAGTAACATTTCAGTAGCAGCAGTGAAGGCAGAGCCCAGTATCATTTCAGTAGTAACAGTATAGACAGACCCCCAAAACATTTCAGTTACATCAGTATAGACAGAACCCAGTAACATTTCAGTTACATCACTATAGTCAGACTGCAGTAACATTTCATTTGCAGCAGTATAGACAGACCCCAGTAACATTTCAGTTGCAGCATTATAGACAGACCCCAGTAACATTTCAGTTGCAGCAGTATAGACAGAGCCCAGTAACATTTCAGTAGTAACAGTATAGACAGACCCCAAAAACATTTCAGTTGCAGCAGTATAGACAGACCCCAGTTACATTTCAGTAACAGCAGTGTAGGAAGAGCCCAGTAACATTCAGTAGTAACAGTATAGACAGACCCCAGTAACATTTCAGTAGTAACAGTATAGACAGACCCCCAAAACATTTCAGTTGCAGCAGTATAGACAGATCCCAGTTACATTTCAGTAGCAGCAGTGTAGGAAGAGCCCAGTAGCATTTCAGTAGTAAACTTATAGACAGAGCCCAGTAACATTTCAGTAGTAACAGTATAGACAGACCCCAGTAACATTTCAGTTGCAGCATTATAGACAGACTCCAGTAAGATTTCATTTGCAGCAGTATAGACAGACCCCAGTAACATTTCAGTTGCAGCATTATAGACAGACTCCAGTAAGATTTCATTTGCAGCAGTATAGACAGACCCCAGTAACATTTCAGTAGTAACAGTATAGACAGACCCCAGTAACATTTCAGTTGCAGCAGTATAGACAGACCCCAGTAACATTTCAGTAGCAGCAGTGAAGGCAGAGCCCAGTATCATTTCAGTAGTAACAGTATAGACAGACCCCCAAAACATTTCAGTTACATCAGTATAGACAGAACCCAGTAACATTTCAGTTACATCACTATAGTCAGACTGCAGTAACATTTCATTTGCAGCAGTATAGACAGACCCCAGTAACATTTCAGTTGCAGCATTATAGACAGACCCCAGTAACATTTCAGTTGCAGCAGTATAGACAGAGCCCAGTAACATTTCAGTAGTAACAGTATAGACAGACCCCAAAAACATTTCAGTTGCAGCAGTATAGACAGACCCCAGTTACATTTCAGTAACAGCAGTGTAGGAAGAGCCCAGTAACATTTCAGTAGTAACAGTATAGACAGACCCCCAAAACATTTCAGTTGCAGCAGTATAGACAGATCCCAGTTACATTTCAGTAGCAGCAGTGTAGGAAGAGCCCAGTAGCATTTCAGTAGTAAACTTATAGACAGAGCCCAGTAACATTTCAGTAGTAACAGTATAGACAGACCCCAGTAACATTTCAGTTGCAGCATTATAGACAGACTCCAGTAAGATTTCATTTGCAGCAGTATAGACAGACCCCAGTAACATTTCAGTAGGAACAGTATAGACAGACCCCTGTAACATTTCAGTTGTATGGTAGGGACAGACCCCAGTAACATTTCAGTTGCAGCAGTGTAGGCAGAGCCCAGTAACATATCAGTAGTAACAGTATAGACAGACCCCAAAAACATTTCAATTGCAGCAGTATAGACAGAGCCCAGTAACATTTCAGTAGTAACAGTATAGACAGACCCCAAAAACATTTCAGTTACATCAGTATAGTCAGACCGCAGTAATATTTCAGTAGCAGCAGTGTAGGCAGAGCTCAGTAACATTTCAGTAGTTAGATTATAGACATACCCCAGTAACATTTCAGTTGCAGCATTATAGACAGACCCCAGTAACATTTAAGTAGCAGCAGTGTAGGCAGAGACCAGTAACATTTCAGTTGTAACAGTATAGACAGACCCCAAAAACATTTCAGTTGCAGCAGTATAGACAGACCCCAGTAACATTTCAGTAGCAGCAGTGTAGGCAGAGCCCAGTAACATTTCAGTAGTAACAGTATAGACAGACCCCAAAAACATTTCAGCTGCAGCAGTATAGACAGACCCCAGTAACATTTCAGTAGCAGCAGTGTAGGCAGAGCCCAGTAACATTTCAGTAGTAACAGTATAAACAGAGCCCAGTAACATTTTTTAGGAGCAGAAGTATAGGCAGACCGAAGTAACATTTCTGTTGCAAAAGTATAGGCAGACCCCTGTAGCATTACTGTGGCAGAAGTATAGGCAGGCAGACCCGGGTGACATTTCTGTAGCAAGAGTGTAGGCCAACCCCTGACACATTGGTGTACCATGAGTGTAGGCGAAGGCCAGAAAAATTACTTGGATTACAGTGCAGGCGAGGGCCCAAAAAATTGCTGTACCAACAGTACAAATGTACCCCAGAAAAATTGCTCAACCCAGAGGGCAGGTGAAACCCATTAATATTTTAGCTTACTGTGTCGTAATTTGTAACAGAGCCTGGAAGCAGCCCTGTTAAAAAAATTGGTTCATGTTTAGTTTCAATGCTTTAGTTAGAAACGTAGAAATATTGTTTGACAAAAGTTATATGAGCCTTTTGGGCCGCAGAAAAATTGGCGGTGTAAAATTTTTTTTCAATCATTGGCATACAGTTGGAGGGAAACAGCGCTTATGTTACGCAAACTGCACCCAGGAAAAAAATAATACAGAAGCCTGCGAGCAGGCCTAGCTGTGCAATATGCAATACTGATACACCTGAACTGACAGCAGTCACACAGTGAAATGCAGAGAGTCACAGCTAGCCGTAAGAAGTATTTTTTTTCTTAATTTTTGGGAAATGCAATGCAGGCTATATAGCATCTATCTGTGCGTGCAGTTGACGGCAGACGGCAGACACAGCGGTGTAAAAAGTTTAGAATTATTGGTGTGCAGTTGGAGGGAAACAGCGCTTATGTTACACAAGCTGCACCCAGGAAAAAAATAATACAGAAGCCTGCGAGCAGGCCTAGCTGTGCAATAGTGAGGAACTACAACTGCCAGCAGCCACGGAGCTAAATGCACACGGTCACAGATAGCCCTAAACAGGAGCTTTTTTGGGGTACTTGTTGACAGGATTCTACAGTAGCACTGTGCCTGTATCACCAATACTGCCCCTATACTCTGTAGAATTGGCTGCAGACTGAGAACGCAATAGTCTGCAGAGCCCAAGATGAAAAAAAAAAATTGGTGCAAAACTGCTCCTAGCAGCCACAACAGTAATGCACACGGTAAGATGTGGCCCTAAGAAGGACCGTTGGGGTTCTTTTAGACAGGATTCCACACTACCACTGTCCCTGCCTCACCAATACTTCCCCTATACTACGTAGTACAGACTGCAGCCTGAGAACGCTATAGCCTGCACGCCCGATATAAAAAAAAAAATTAGCAAAACTGCTCTCAGCAGCCACAACAGTAATGCACACGGTCAGATGTGGCCCTAAGAAGGGCCATTGGGATTCTTGAAGACGCCAACACTAACTATAGCAGCAGCAGCACCCTCCCTAATCTCTGCCAACGTGTGTCTGAGGCGAGCAGCGGGTGGGGCTGCCTTCTATACTCGGCGGTCACTTGATCTCGCCAGCCGCTCACTGCAGGGGGGTGGGATAGGGCTGGAAAGTCACAGGAGGAAGTTGTAATGCCTTCCCTGCATGTCTATTGGCCAGAAAATGGCGCAAAAATTTCAGGGAAGGAAATGGAATTGACTCAAGTAACGCATGGTGCTCGTTATGAGTAACGAGCAACTCGAACACCCTAATACTCGAGCGAGCATCAAGCTCGGACGAGTACGCTCGCTCACCTCTAATTAAGATGTGTCTACCCGTACTTAGGCTTGAATTTTTTTAAGATCTCCACTTTCTCATGATGCAAAGATAATACATTGTTGAACTATCTAAAAAGATAGAAGTCTATGGGGAATGGATGTCCCATATGTGGATGTAAATTGCAGTTGGGATAAATGGTAGGGCTCAGAACCAGGGGTGTAACTACCTGCTTGTGAGCCCAAAACTTGAACCTGCCCCCCCACCTCAACCCTCCCACCTCCCACATAAGCTTCCACCCCTAGTAACACGAGGGTTAAGGTCTACAGATAGGATAGTATTTTATTGAAATGATGTTGGATGAAAAGGGCTCCTATAAGTTACAAAGTATAACTCACTGCTGGAAACGCTACATGAACCATTGAAGACAAGAGCCTCGTGCGGTGCAAAGTGCTAAGGCAGCTGAATCGCAGTCCTGAACTGTTGCGGATGACTTGAACGTTGCGAGTTCCCCGCTTGCTGCAGTTAGCTGGCTGGAGGTTAACTCAGCGGCATTCTATGCTTCTGAGGTCAGTAAAGTGAGCGCCCAGACTTTTGAGATGGGGAAAAAAAATGAATGATTTGAAAGCACGGCAGAATAAGTTGCCGCTATACAAATAGCAAGCTTTATTTAGATATATAATCTATAGGTATGTATGTATGGCGGGAAAAAAAGGCCTGCAGTATGTTTGTTTTTAAGTTCTTCGGATGACCATGCCGCTCTATTATTCTCCTTACTAGGGTCTACTAATGCCGGCCCAGGGGAAGGCAATAAAGCCCTATGGGGCCGAAGCCAATTTCCCTCATTTTAGGTAAAAAGTTTCCATCCGTCCCCACTCGAAATGCGGCCAGCCGAAGAGATCCCTCCAACCGACCGGCCGACGCACCTTCAGAGACAAACTAGTGCTTGTTTCTAGTGTCATCGCCAGCTTAACCATCCTGCGTAGGGAGGTGACGAGTCCTGCAGGCTCTGCAAGCCTAGGATGCGTGAGCACGGTGCAAGAGGAAGGACTGAGGGTGTGAGGCTGGGCGCGGTTGAGAAGGCGTGGGGCGGGGCTATGCAAAGGTCTTACAGCTCCCTCGTTGCATTGTGGGTGCGCCCAGAGTGCTGCCTGAGCATGTTGCCTCAAGCCTTGGAAGTTGGGTGTGGCAGGCTGGGCTGCAGGTGAAACCTGTTTTGGGTTATCGCTTCTCGGCCTTTTGGTTAAGGTCACATGTGGATCGGAGAAGAGGATCATCTGGAGTGGTGAAATGGAGCCTCAGGCTATACGGAACACCATCTGCTTTCTGGTTAAGCCAGATTCCTGCAGAAGAGTGGAGCTGGGAACCTTCGTCCAGGAAGTCCTCTTTGAAGCACTGAAGCTGAAGACATCTTCTGTCTACAAGACAACACCGGCCAAGGACTGTTTGATGTCTCTTTTGAGGCAAACAGCTTCTGCCTGAACATCTTTGAGCGCTGCAAGCTGCTGAAAGAAGAAGGGAAGCTGAGCGACTTCATCCTGCTGCCACTGTTCCAGATGGATGAGAAGCCAGTGACTCTGCATCTATTTAACCCCTTCACTGAGCTCTCTCATGTGGTGGCGTTCCTACAGAGATACTGCAGCAATGTGCGTGGAGGAGTGAAGCTGAAGAATGCTTTTGGGATCCCTAATGGCAAGCTGCGCTTCTGGGTGCGTTTTCGCACAGACCCTAATGGCATCAGAGGAGTAAAGCACCCACCATCCTCCTTCTCCCTGGGAGGCAACAGAGGATACTTGACCTACCCAGGCCAGCCCCGCTACTGCAGGCTGTGTTTGCAGTTTGGACACACACAAGACTTCTGCCCTAATGGCCGCTGCTGCAGGAATTGTGGAGTACACGGCCATGAGGCTGGACAATGCCCTAAGCCTTGCAAATGTGACCTGTGTGGCTCCACTGTGCCCCTGGCAAGGAACTGCCCCAAGGGACTAATGACGAGCCGCAGTTATGCTGATGCGGCTCGCACTGGAAGAGGACCCGTTTTCTTTGAAAGTGGTCTGGACACTGGGGTTCCTGAACCAGAAGATTTGATGCCTATGGTTGAGGCCCTCTGTCGTGTGCCGCCGCTGTTTCGGACAACTGCGCAAAATCAAGCGTCCACCTCAGAACTCCAGCCAGAACAGCCAGGGATTACAGCAACTGCAGCAGAGGTAAACCCGATGGGAGCTCCTGTACCCCAGAGTTTGCCCTCTGAGGTCTCCAGCGCTGAGCCTTCTGCACAGAGTGCCCCCCCTGCTGCCCCCTGGGAGTTACTACAGCTGATCATCAGGCAGCCACAGCCTCCCAGCTACAAGTGTCTGCAGCTGCCCAACCCCAGCATGATGAGGATACAGATGACAGCACCACCATCATCCCTGACACAGGTACTGTGAGTATGGAACTGTCTCTGCCTTCATCCACAAACTCTGTGATTCCAGGAACTGTGTGCTCCCCTACTGCTGGCATTATGCCAGGACTTGCACCTAAGAGGCAGGAGGGGGAGGAGGACTCTTGGGCGTTGGTGCAAAGAAGCAAACCCAAAAGGATGAAAACTGCACCTAGTGCTACAAACTCCTCTGAGGGCTCCCTACTATGTGC
Source organism: Eleutherodactylus coqui (assembly GCF_035609145.1). Classification (NCBI taxonomy): domain Eukaryota; kingdom Metazoa; phylum Chordata; class Amphibia; order Anura; family Eleutherodactylidae; genus Eleutherodactylus; species Eleutherodactylus coqui. The sequence goes on from NC_089843.1 coordinate 222,728,818, forward strand.
CCAAAGCCCAGCCAGCCCCCCTGTTTGTTTAAGCACCAATGCTTTTGAGGTGCTGGCAGACTTGGAGAAGGACATGCTGTCCCCCAGCAGTGGGGCATCCTCCCCATTTTTGGACACGGACGCAGTTGAGCAGTTTGTTGGTGCCCTGCAAATATCTAATGTCTGAAGTTTTGTACTGTTGGTTGTTTTTCCTGATTTTGTTTTTATCTCCATAACCATTCATTTTATCAGTTTTATCCCTAAATGTAAAGCCGCCTGCAGATGGGCGGGTCGGATCCGGCGGCGAGGATTCTCGCTGCGGGACCCGACCCCAGCGCCTGCAGGGAGGAGCGCGTACTTACCCGTGCCCGGCGGCATGCGCAGACCGGAGCCGGGTGAGTGACGTTTCTGTGCGGAGCTTTGCGAGCCCCGCACAGAAATAGGACATGCCACGGTTTGTTTGCCGTGCGGCCAAACCGCGGCCGTCTACATAGGAGTGCGTATTGTAATGCACTCCTATGCAGGCTTTCAATGGCAGAAATCCCGCCACGGGATTTCCGCCCGTGTGCAGGCGGCCTAAGGGTTATATGTAGCAGAGCTAGACGTGCAGCTATTTTAGAGCACCTGTCCACACGGTCTGCTGACATTCTCTGCCTGCAGGAGTGCGGTTTGACCTCTATACCTAAAGCTTCGGAATGGCCGCACGGCCAGTCGCTGTGGTCAACATCCACAAAAAACAAAAATGATGGCGTGGGGATTTTGTTTACAAACAACAGTTATGTTATAGATGAATATGTTGTCATAGAGGAGGGCAGATGTCTTCTGGCTTATGTCACATTCCGAAATGTGCGATTCAGGGTCATAAATGTGTACGCCCCTCCAGATAAGAACGAGCGCAAGGAGCTGTTTGAAAAATTAAAGTTGTTCCTACCAGGCCGATTGCCAGTGTTTTTGGTGGGAGATTTGAACGGTCACCTCCAAGGGGAAAAAATGGACGTGACAGCCAAACAGCTCAACCAGTGGCAAGCAAAAAAGTTGCCAAAAAAAGAAAAAAAATCAGGCGGGTGAAGCAGAAGGAGTGGAAGTCAGTAACCCGTTAGAAAAACTGGCGCCGGACATTGGTGACTGTAGCGAAAGTGATGGTGAATTATGATACAAGGTCTGTGTGAGCCTTGGCCTTTTTGTGGAATGATATCTGCATAATTATATATATATAATGGTTTTAGTCATTCACTCGCAGAATGTCAGAGTGTTCCAGAATAAGGCCAGGAGAGCGGCTATATTGAGGGTGCGTTCACAAGAGCGTATATCGGCTCGGTTTTCACGCTGAGACAATATACGGCCTCCTTGTCTGCAGGGGGGGGGGGAGCCTGGAAGAGCCAGAAGCAGGAACTGAGGCTCCCGCCCCCTCTCAGCCTCCTCTCCGCCTCTCTGCACTATTTTCAATGAGAGGAGGTGGGACGGGGGCGGGGCTAAGGGCTGCAAATTAGCCCCGCCCCCACCCCACCTCTCTTCATTGCAAATAGTGCAGAGGGGCAGAGAGGGGGCGGGAGCCTCAGTTCCTGCTTCTGGGCTCTTCTAGCCTCCCCCCCTGCACATGAGGACAACGTATATCGGCTCGGCGTGAAAACCAAGCCGATATACGTTCGTCTGAATGCAGCCTGAGTCTTCTCAGACAAGAGAGGGCTTCAGTGATTTGTTTACAGGAGTGTGGCATAAATAGTGTAATTAGTTCTGATGAATGGCCACATGGGGGCGCTGTGTGGTCTGGTGGTGGAGGTAACAGAAACAATGGAGTGGCTATCCTGATTAACTCAGGTGATGTAACACTGCAGAGCTATGTGGTGATAGAGGAGGGGTGTCTCTGCTGTGCTGCTGCATGGGAATGTACAGGTACGTCTAATTAACGTGTATGCACCCACCTGCAAAAACGAAAGGAGAAGATTATTTGAGAAGACCCAGTTATTTATTCAGGGCAGGATGCCGACTATTTTAGTTGGAGACTTTAATTGTGACATTAGCAAAAGTTCCCTTGATGTCTCCGGGAAAATGTTATGTGAAATGGTGTCTGATTTTCATTTCCAGGATGTGCAGGTGTTATAGAACGTCAGGCTGCTGATGCCTACTTACCGTGCGGACAGGGGTGGGATCCACTCCAGGCTGGATTTGTATGGTAGCGTTGGAAGGAGAGTGAATGTGTTGTCTGGTGTGCGCCAGGGGTGCCCGCTCTCGCCAGTTGCTTTCATCTGCGCGATTGAGCTCTTGTTGTGTTTGCTGAGGTGTGATACGATTGTGAGAGGTGTGCTTGTTCCAGGTAGTGGGGGGAGAGAACTGAAGGTGAATGCATATATGGATGATGTGTGTGTGATTCTGAGTGTGCGGTGAGGCGTGTGAAGCTGCTTGTGTCTATTTTTTGTGGGGCGTCTGCCTTTAGGGTAAATTGGGATAAAAGTGAATGCAAAGTGTTTGGGGATGCGTTACTTAGTCCTGATGCTGGTATGAAGGAGGTCTCTGGACCAATTAAGGTCTTAGGCATGCAGTTTAATGAGAGGCTGGATGGGAAGGATAGCTGGAGTGAGGTGAAACAGAAAGCTGAGAGGCGCCTGAACTTTGGAAGATGAGGAGCCTTACCCTCATAGGTAAGACAGTCATTATTAAGAGCATTATCTTGCCGATGTTTTTGTTCGTGGCAATGGTTTTTCCGCCAGGATATATGGGACTGAGGAGTTTAAATAGGGTCCTTTTTGTTTTCTTCTGGGGATCCAGGATGGAGAGGTTGAGGAGGGAGGTAGTAGTCAGGAGTTGGAGGAAAGGGGGAATGAGCTTCCCAAATCTAGAGGTATTTTTTGGAACCAACATATTGGTTTTCCTGTTAGTTACAATTAGCAAAGAGAGAAAGTGTGCGTGTATGATGAAGTTTCTGGCTGGGAGAGTGTTGGTGAGAATGAAGTGGTGTGAGAGGGATCTGACAAAGCCGGTTGCCTTTGAGGTGCCTGAATGGTATGAATGGGTAGTAAAGTTTGTGGAGAAGAATGAGTTGTGTGCGGTTGAGGTGAGTGTGTTGAGGAATAAGGGTATGGTGCGTAGGATGATTGAGAGTAAGGATGAGATGTGTGATTCAGTGAGTGGTGCGAATGTGGAGAAAGTATGGAAGAAAGTGCGAATGGAGGGGATGACAAACAGGCAGAAGGAGATCGTGTGGATGAGTTTGCATGGGGTATTACCGGTGTGAGAATTTCAGAGGAATAGAGGATTGGTGGCGAGTGACGAATGTCCTAGAGATGGAGGCAGTGGGTATGAGAACATAGTGCATCTCTTCTGGAATTGCAGTTCTGCACGGAGGGTTCTGAGGAGACTAGGACCTCTATGTAAAGAAATAACTGGATACAGAGGGGATAAGGAAAGCAGGGGGTGGATGGGGAGGGGATAAGGAAAGCAGGGGGTGGACGCGGAGGGGATAAGGAAAGCAGGGGGTGGACGGGGAGGGGATATGGAAAGCAGGGGGTGGATGGGGAGGGGATATGGAAAGCAGGGGGTGGATATGGAAAGCAGGGGGTGGATGGGGAGGGGATATGGAAAGCAGGGGGTGGATGGGGAGGGGATATGGAAGATACTCAAGTGGAAACAACTTGTAAATTTGTCATGAGTTTTGTGATTTGTATTGTTCCCTTTGATGATGAGACGGGGGAGTACTGCAGCAGTGCGGTTGGAAAGCTGCTTGAGTTTGTATTGAGTACTATCAACCCAATCTGAGGGTTTAAAAAAAATCTGTTCTTCTCGCTTCTCGGCCTTTTGGCTAGATCAAGTGTAGTGCTTGGTCTGGTTGGACGGTCGTGGGTGTGCTGGGTTCGGCCCAGGCTCTACTGCGAAAGCAGAATCCTTTCTGTGGTTCCTGACCGACAGATTTACTTTGCAAGATGGCTGGAGTAAGGAACACCATTCGTTTTGATGTGGACCTGACTGACAGAGCGAAGAACAGCATGGTGTACGTTGTGCGGGACATCCTGATGAACAAGTGTGGCGTACTGAAGACGGACATCTACAGCGTACAGGACTTCGCTAGACTAGGCCAGAATGACGTGACGTTCTGCGAGGAATATGCCTGCCTGAACGTCTATGAATGGCTGCGGGGTCACAAGGACAGCGATTTCCTGAGTGGGGTGAGGATTACCCCCTTGTTTGGGATACAGGAGAAGCTGGTCCTGGTACATGTATACAATCCGTATACCAATGTGGCGCTGATAGAGAGTTTCCTCAGACGGTATTGTGAGAATGTGCGCGGCGGAGAGAAACAGAAAAACATTTTGGACATCTTTAATTGTAAATACAAGTTTTTCGTGAGGTTCAGAATGGACCCAAACAGTCTGGGAGGAGTGATGCACCCGCCAGCGAGTTTCTCAATTGCGGGGAACCGAGGATACCTGACATATCCCGGACAGCCCCTGTACTGCAGGAATTGCAGTCAGTTTGGACACATGAAGGATGTATGCACTAAGGGGCAAGTCTGTCGCAATTGCCAAGGCGAGGGGCACCATGCGGGTAACTGCCCAAAACCTAAGCGGTGCGACCTATGTGGGTCAGAGGAACATGTGTGTAAGGACTGTCCGGGGACTGAACGCCCCAGAGAAAACCGCAGGAAAACCTATGCGGAGTGTGCTGCAAGTAAACAAGACACTGCTGCTTCGAGTATGGCTGCCGTTGCTAAGCAACCTGCTGTGAGAGCTGCTTCAGTTATGGCTGCCGTTGCTAGGCAACCTGCTGTGAGAGCTGCTGCTGGTAACCATGAGCAACCTGCTGCCAGCGCTAATGCGGTTTCTGTGATATCTGCTGCACGTGTTACTGTTCCCAAGCCACCTACTACAAGTACTACTGCTGTTTCCGTGCCGCCTGCTGCGGCTGCTGTTTCCGTGCCGCCTGCTGCGGCTGCTGTTTCCGTGCCGCCTGCTGCGGCTGCTGTTTCCGTGCCGCCTGCTGCGGCTGCTGTTTCCGTGCCGCCTGCTACAAAGAGTGTGACTGGCCAAAACATCAAGAGGAAAGTGGAAAACCAGCAAGGTTGTACCGCTGTTGTGGATATGAGAAAGGCGGCGGACGCCCAGGTATCGGAGGTCATCCGCCACCTAGAGGAGATTATAGAGGAGGTGGACAGTCCCATCCATCCGTCTGGAGTCATAGACCGTTTCTCCACACCAGAGATGTTTTTGTGTCGCAGGGAGGGTGGTGGCATTGAAATCAGTGACGAGGACTTTACCGAGGTGGCGAGTAAAAAAGGTGCAACAAAAAGAAGAAATGAGGACAGTGGGAGCGATGACATGGAAACCAGCAACCCTTTGGAGTCGTTAGCGCCAGACGGTGGCGACCATGTGAGGTCATGCTAACTGCCTTGACACAAGGACTCATGTGCCTTGACTTAATGTTTAGTATTTATATGTACAGAATACTATGTCTTTGGTGATCCACTCCCAGAACGTACGCGTATTTCAGAATAAGGCGAGAAGAGCGGCCATATTGAGCCTGCTGAGGCAGGAAGGTGCATCGGTGATATGCCTGCAGGAGTGCGGTATCAGTGGTGAGGTCGGCCCCGGTGAGTGGCCCCACGGAGGGGCTATATGGTCTGGGAGTGGATCCAATAAAAATGACGGTGTGGCAATCCTCAATTTCGGGGATATCCGGCTGCTGAGCTACGAGGTGATAGAGGTGGGGAGATGTATCTCAGCCATCTTACAGTACAGGGATGTAGAGGAGATGTATCTCAGCCATCCTGCAGTACAGGAATGTAGGGGAGATGTATCTCAGCCATCCTGCAGTACAGGAATGTAGGGGAGATGTATCTCAGCCATCCTGCAGTACAGGAATGTAGGGGAGATGTATCTCAGCCATCCTGCAGTACAGGAATGTAGGGGAGATGTATCTCAGCCATCCTGCAGTACAGGAATGTAGGGGAGATGTATCTCAGCCATCCTGCAGTACAGGAATGTAGGGGAGATGTATCTCAGCCATCCTGCAGTACAGGAATGTAGGGGAGATGTATCTCAGCCATCCTGCAGTACAGGAATGTAGGGGAGATGTATCTCAGCCATCCTGCAGTACAGGAATGTAGGGGAGATGTATCTCAGCCATCCTGCAGTACAGGAATGTAGGGGAGATGTATCTCAGCCATCCTGCAGTACAGGAATGTAGGGGAGATGTATCTCAGCCATCCTGCAGTACAGGAATGTAGGGGAGATGTATCTCAGCCATCCTGCAGTACAGGAATGTAGGGGAGATGTATCTCAGCCATCTTACAGTACAGGAATGTAGGGGAGATGTATCTCAGCCATCCTGCAGTACAGGAATGTAAAGTTCCATATAGTCAATGTTTATGCACCTACCTGTAAAAACGAGAAAAAAACTTATTTGAGAAGATGAGATTCTTCATGCAGGGCAGGTTGCCTCTTATATTAGTCGGCGACATCAGCAAGTCTTCCCTGGACGTTTCCGGGAAAATTTTAGTTGAGATTCTTTCTGATTTCCATCTGCAGGATATGCGATCTTTATGTAAGGTTACACCATTTATGCCGACCTACCACGCGGACAGGGGTGGGGTTCACTCCCGCCTGGATTTTTGTTTTGTGTCACATGACCTTAATGCTATTAGTTATAGGCAAAAACCTGTTTTGTTTTCTGACCATGAGGGTGTGCTATGTAAGCTTGTTATTAGGGAGAGCGCTGTGTGTGGGAGGGGGGTGTAAAAGTTAAATGTGAGTCATTTGGAGTGCGAGGATGTGAGAGCGCAGTATGAGTGCGAGTATAAAAAATGGAGTGGAAGAAAGAGGAGTTCCCCAATATTTTGTTATGGTGGGATTGGGTTAAAAAGAAAACAAAAACCTTCTTTAAATCTATGGGGTATAAAAGGGCGAGTGAGAAAAGAAGAGAATATATCAGGCTTAACGCCCAATTAAGCTTACTGTTAAAGCTCCGTGAGAGTGGCATGGAGGTCCAGCAGGACATCATACAGGTCAAAAGAGACATAAACAAGTTCCTGCTACAGAAAGGGAGAAGTATCATATATAGAGCCAAAGTTGAAAGAATGGAGTATGATGAAAAATGTACACGTTTTTTCTTCAAGAAAACTTTTGCAAAAAAACCTACCTTTGAATGTGTGGTGAATGAAGATGAGTGTGAGGGGGGAGGGGGTGCATGAGGTGATTGCGGGGTTCTATGAGGAGATGTATGCGGATAAGTGGAGGGATGAATGTTTGGAGAATGAGGTAGAGGGTAGGCTTGGGGATGTGGAGCGGGCATCCATTATGCGGGAGGTGTCCACAAATGAGGTGTTTGAGGTAATGCAGAGCTTGGCCTTAAATAAGACGCCCGGTGCGGATGGATTGCCAGTGGAGTTCTATCGGATGTTGTGGAATGTGGTGGGCAAAGACTTATGTGAGGTGTGTAAGTACATGTGGGTGAATGCGGAAATGGCTGATAGTATGCCTGAGGGTGTGGTTGTGCTGATCCCAAAGAAGGGTAATCTGAAGCATCTAAAGAACTGGCGTCCTATCACATTGTTAAACAGTGATTACAAAATCTATGCTAAGATAATCGCCAACCGTATGCGTGACGTGGTGGAGTGTGTAGTGAGTGAGGACCAGTATTGTGCGGTGTCTGGGAGACGTGTGCATGAGAGTTTGTGTCTGATGAGAGACGTGTTGTGGGACTGCAAGAAGCGAAAGAAGAATGTGTATGTGGTGAGCCTGGACTTTGAGAAGGCGTATGACAGGTTGTCGCATGGGTTTTTGTTTTGAGTGTTGTTGCAAATGGAATTTCCGGCCGAGTTTGTGTGCAGAATGAGAAGTTTGTATGAAAGTATCTATAGTAGCATGTTGGTGAATGGGAATGTTGGAAGGAGAGTGAATGTGAGGTCTGGTGTGCGTCAGGGGTGTCCTTTGTCTGCGGTAGCGTTTATTTGCGCCATGGAGCCTTTGCTATGTATGATCAGGCGAGACAAGGTAGTGCGGGGGATCCATATTTCTGGCAGCAACGGCAGAGAATTGAAGGTGAGTGCGTACATGGATGATGTGTGTGTGATGTGTGAGTCTGAGTGTGCGGTGAGGAGGGTGAAGCTGTTGGTGTCTATTTTCTGTGGTGCATCTGCTTTCCGTGTGAATTGGGACAAGAGTGAATGTAAGGTGTTTGGTGAGGCTGTGTTGAGTGCGGATGTGGGGTTAAATAGAGTGGATGGAGCTATCAAGATTCTAGGAATAAGTTTTGACAGTAGTCTAGATGGGAAGGAGAGTTGGCGAGAAGCAAAACAGAAAGCAGAAAGTTGTTTACATTTTTGGAGGCTGCGGAGCCTTACCTTCATAGGTAAGACTCTAGTGATAAAAAGTGTGATTCTACCAATATTCCTTTATGTGGTGATGGTTTTCCCACCGGACTACATGACCCTTAGGAGACTAAATAGGATCCTCTTTATCTTTTTTTGGAGGTCAAGAATGGAGCGGTTGAGGAGAGACGTGGTAGTGAAGAGTTGGAGAAAGGGGGGAGTGAGTTTTCCCAATCTGGAAGTTTATTTTGGTTGCAACATTATCTTTTTCTTATTAACATTGTTTCAGAAAGATACAAAAGGTGCGTGTATGATGAGGTATTTGGCAGGAAGATTGTGCATGCGGATGAAGTGGTGCGAGTATGATCTACGTAAGCCAGTGGCGTTTGAGAGTCCAAAGTGGTATGAATGGGTTGTGAGTTTCGTAGTGAAGTTTGAGTTGAGGGAGTGCGAGGTGAGTGTGCTGAAGAATAAGCGGATGGTCCAAAGAATGATCGAGAGTAAGGATGTGGTGTGTGACATCAATTCTGTGCGAGGAGCGGATGTGGAAAGTGTGTGGAAGAAGGTGCGGATGGACGGGATGAGTAATAGGCAGAGTGAGATTGTATGGCAGAGTCTGCATGGAGTGTTACCGGTGCGAGAGTTTCAGCGTGTGAGAGGCTTGGTGAGGAGTGAGAGATGTCCGAGCGTGATGCATGTTTTCTGGAACTGTGACTATACGCAGAATGTATTGCGGAGGCTCGGCCCGTTGTGCAGAGATAATGGGAGCCACGTTCATTAATTATGAGTTAGTCATGTTCGGGTTAGGTGTGAGTGATTGTGTGAAGCAGAGACTGTTGTGGCTATTCTTGGCGTGTGTGAAGGAAGTGTTGTGGGATGTGAGGAACATGTATGTGTTTAAGCGGAAGGATCTGAGTGTTAGGGACAGCGTGCGAATGGTGTTGGGGAAAATGTACTTTATTTGTGGGAAAAAAGCAAAGGGGGGGTGGATGCGGAGGGGATGTGGAAAGTTAAAAAATGGATTCAGTTGGTTAATTTGTCAGGAGTTTGACATGTTTTTGAGTTGTATTTGATGAACTGTTTTTATGATGTGTAAATAAAGCCGTTCTGGTTTTTCAAAAAAAAAAAAAAATCTGTCATCGCTTCTCGGCCTTTTGGCTAAGATCAAGTGTTTGGTCTTGGCTGGGGCCGCGGGTGTGCTGGGTGTTACCTAGTAACGAAAGATTAAAGATCCTTTCTTTCTGTGGTTTTGTACCGACAGTCATCTGAAGAAATGTTTGGCATCAAGAACACCATCCGTTTTAAAGTGGATCCCAGGAGCAGCATGAAGAACAACATCGTGCATATCGTGAGGGATATCCTGCTGGAGAAAGGTGAAGTCCCGAAGGAGGACATCTACAGCTTTCAGGATTTTCCACACCAAGGCCAGTATGATGTTCCCTTTTGTGAGGAGGTTGCATGTTTCAATGTATTTGAGTTGCTACGTGGCCAGAAGAACTCTGAGCTCCTTGATGGGGTGAAGATAACCCCGTTGTTTAGGTTGCAGGAAAAGACTAACTGTGCATGTGTACAACCCGTTTACGGATGTCATTGTTATTCGCAACTTTTTGCAGCACTACTGTGATAATGTGTGTGGAGGAGAGAAACAGCATAACATACTTGGGATTTTCAATTGCAAGTACAAGTTTGTCATTAAGCTGAAGAGGGATCCAAATCGCATTGGAGGAGTTATGCACCCGCCGGCTATTTTTTGCATTGCGGGGAATCGTGGCTACATGACCTATCCTGGACAGCCCATGTATTGCCGCAATTGTGGTCAGTTTGGCCACATTAAGGCTGTTTGCACTAAAGGCATAGTTTGCAGGAACTGCCAGGGGGCTGGACACTATGCTGGTGACTGCCCTAAGCCCAGGTGCTGTGATATCTGTGGGTCAGATGGACATATGGTTAAGGACTGTCTGGCAAATGGTGGGTTTGGTGGTGCTTGGCAGAGAGCACCTGATGTGGGCACTGCCAGCAAGAGAGTACTTCTGCGAGCGTGGCTGCTGCAGCACCTGGGCCATCTGCTGCAGCTCCGGAGCCTTCTGCTGCAGCTAGTGTGGTCTCTGCTCAGCCTGTGCAGGGGACTGTTGAAAAGGTTGCTCCTGTTGAAGTTAAGGCGGCAGAAGCTGCGGTGTCATCAGAAAAAACAGGGAAAGAGGAGGACATCAGGAGAAAGGTCAAGAATCAGAAGGCACATGAGGTGCGGATTGCTCCAGAGCCCCAGGTAGCCAGTGTGATCAGGCACCTGGAGGAGGTGATTGAGAAAGCAGAAGGTCCTGTTCACCCCTCAGATCCTGGGAACATTGAGGACTTGTCAGTACCGGAGACTATTTTGTGTTCAAAGGAGAGTGTTAGGACTTACAGACTCTGGCAGTGAGGAGTTCATGGAGGTCGCTTGCAAAAAAATCAGCCAAGAAACGCAAGTGTAAAAAAAGCAAAACTGAGGTCATGGAAATTAGCAACTCGTATGAGAGTCTGGCGCAGGACATTGACTATTCTTCTGACAGCGCTGAGTGTAAGCCGCCATGACATATATGTGTTTATGCAGTACCTGTTGGTTTACTTACCATGGTGCACATTGCATGTTTAAAGCTTTTGTTATAATTCTGTACATATATTATGGTTTTTACTGTGTTCCCCCAAAATGTGCGCAGCATTAAGTCGAAGGCCAGAAGGGCTGTGATTTTTGATTTTTTTACGGCAGAAGAAAGCTGATGTTTTTTGTTTGCAGGAGTGCGGTATTGACTCCGGCATGAACCCTGCAGAATGGCCTTACGGCAGCGTGATTTGGTCAGGGAGCGCACACAATAAAAACGATGGTGTCGGTATTTTAGTTAGTTCTGTTGAGCTGACACTGGAGAGTTATGAGGTTATTGAGGTGGGGAGGTGTATCTCTGCGGTGCTAGTGTACAGGAACGTTACGTTCAGGGTTATTAATGTTTACGCACCGACTGATAAACACGAAAGAAATGTTTTATTTGACAAAGTGAAGATTTTCATGCAGGGTAAACTGCCTACGATCCTGATTGGAGACATGAACTGTGACGTCTCCAGGAGGGCTTTTGACGTTCAGACTACCGCCTGAGGGATATGCAGCAGGCTTGTGGCGTCCTCCCTCACCTGAACACCTATCATGCTGGCCGGGGAGTGACGTTTCTGCGAGCCCCGCACAGAATTAGAACATGCCGCGGTTTGTTTTCTGCGTGTGATTTCGCGCAGACAAACCGCATCTGTCCACATAGGATTGCGTATTGTAATGCAATCCTATGCAGGCGTGTATGGGCGCAAATTCTGCTGGGAATTCCGCCGTGGAATTTCCGCCCGTCTGCAGGCGGCCTAAGAGTGTTGTGTGGGGGAAGGGGGTGTGGAAGCTGAATATTAAGCATCTAGAGAGTGAGGATGTGAGGAAGCAGTATGCAGGGTTGTATGAGAGGTGGAGTGAAAGGAAGAATGGCTTCATGAATATATTGGAGTGGTGGGACTGGGTGAAGAGAAAAACCCAGGCTTTCTTTAAGTCAGTCGGTTACAGAGTGACAGAGGAGTACAAGAGGCTCGGTGCTCGGCTGAGCCTGCTGATGAAGCTGCGGGATAAAGGGATGGGGGTGCAGGAGGACATCCTGAAGGTCAAGAGGGAAATAAAGAACTTCTTAAATGAAAAAGGTAGAAGCATAATGTACCGAGCCAAGATGGATAATGTTACATGATGAAAAATGTTCACGGTTTTTCTTTTAAAAAGTTTTTGCTAAAAAGCCTGTTTTTGATGGGGTAATGAATGAGGATGGATGTGAGGTGACTGGTGAGCGTGTGCATGAGGAGATCGCGTCTTATTATGAGAGTCTGTATGCGGGAAAAATGGGGGGATGAATGTCTAGAGAGTGATGGCGAACCTATGACACGCAAGGCCATGTTTGCTGACACATACAGAGAAGTATGGGGCCAAGAACCGAGAAGGGTTCTTTTTGTCTTCTTTTCGGAATCAAAAATGGAGCGCCTGAGGAGGGAGGTCGTAGTGAAGGATTGGAGGCAGGGAGGAATGGGCTTCCCAAATTTGGAAACTTACTTTGGTTTAAACATATTCGTTTTTCTGTTGTCTATGCTTCAGAAAGATGTGAAAGGGGCGTGTATGGCGAGGTACTTGGCTGGAAGACCTTTTGTGAGAATGAAGTGGTGTGAGCGGACTCTCAAATGCTACCGGCATACGTAAATCACAAAGTGGTATGAATGGGTTGTGAGTTTTGTGGTGAAGTTTGAGTTGAGGGAGTGCGAGGTGAGAGTGCTGAAGGATAAGCGGATGGTGCGGAAGATCATTGAGGGTAAGGATGTGGTGTCTGACATTAATTCTGTGCGAGGAACGGCTGTAGAGGAAGTGTGGAAGAAAGTGCGGATGGACGGGATGAGTAACAAGCAGAGCGAGATCGTCTGGCAGAGTCTGCATGGTGTGTTACCGGTGCGAGAGTTTCAGCGTGTGAGAGGCTTGGTGAGGAGTGAGAGATGTCCGAGAGAGAGGGGTGCGGTGGATGTGAGAGTGTGATGCATGTTTTCTGGAACTGTGACTATGCGCAGAATGTCCTGCGGAGCTAACAGGAGTTATTTTTATTAATTATGAGTTAGTTATGTTCGGTCTGGCTGTGAGTGACTGTGTGACGCAGAGGTTGTTGATGTGGATGTCATGGACCGCACCAAGAACAACATGGTGTACATCGTGAGAGACCTTATACTGGAGAAGGCTGGAGTACCCAAGGAGGAGATATTCAGCGTACAGGACTTTCCCCGCCAAGGCCAGTATGATGTGACCTTCTCTGATGAGGGAGCGTGTCTGACCCTGTATGAGTGGCTGTGGGAGCATAGAGACACGGAGACCCTTCAGGGCATTAAAGCCACCCCGCTGTTTGGGATCCAGGAACGGACTATTACAGTACATGTCTATAATCCGTTTACAGACCTCAGCCTCATTGCCAGTTTCCTCAGACATTACTGTGAGCAAATGCGTGGAGGGGAGAAGCAAAAGAACATCCTCGGCATCTTTAATTAAATGGATCCCAACGTGGTTGGAGGAGTCATGCACCCGCCGGCCGGCTTTTCCATCGCTGGCAATAGAGGATTTTTGACCTACCAGGGACAGCCCACCTACTGCAGGAACTGCGGTCAGTTTGGACATGTTAAAGCAGACTGTACAAAGGGCCAGGTTTGCAGGAACTGTCAGGGCACCGGACACCATTCTGGCTCTTGCCCTAAGCCCAGACGCTGTGACCTGTGCGGCTCTGAAAGTCACATCTGCAAGGACTGTCCTGGAACTGTATTGTCAAGAGATGTGGGAGTGTGGAGGCGACCGACAGAGACCGTCGTGACAGGAAATGTACCAACCGCACAGTCTAAATCCTCTGCGGCTGCGATGGATGCAACTCCTGAGGTAAAATCCTCTGCGGCTGCGATGCGTGCAGTTCCTGAGGTAAAATCCTCTGCGGCTGCGATGGATGCAGTTCCTGAGGTAAAATCCTCTGCGGCTGCGATGGATGCCGTTCCTGAGGTAAAATCCTCTGCGGCTGTGAAGGATAAATCGTCTGTGGTGAAAATGGCGGCAGTTACCAAGTCAGTCAGTAAAAAGGAAAGAAAAGAGGAAGGTATGAAGAGGAAAGTGGACAGGCCGAGGCCTGCGGAGGTTGTTGCTGAAGCTGAGGTGTCTGAGGTAATTCGGGACCTGGAGGAGGTCATTGAGAGTGTGGAGAGTCCTGTCCACCCCTCTGACCCCAGAAACAGCGACATTTTCTCCTCACAAGGGACCAGTTTGTGTTACAGGGAGGGTGGTGGGTTACAAGATGGCTCCAGCGATGAGTTCGTTGAGGTCGCTGACAAGAAAGCAGCAAAGAAAAGAAAATGTACAAAAAGTAAGGACCTCGTCATGGAAGTCAGCAATCCCTACCAAACGCTGGCAGAGGACTCTAGGGATTTTGAGGACAGTGGTGAGGAGATATGAGACTGAGCCGGCATAAAACATGTAATATTGTGCTATATGCATTCATAGGGCTTATGTTTTCTGAGGAAACCAGGCCTGAACAGCTATGTTTATGTACTGTCACCTATATACGGATATATATGTAATGTTTATGTGCCCTGGGCATTACTAAGGGCTATGGGGTTTACAGTATGCTCCCAGAACGTTCGTGTTTTTAAGAACAAGGCCAGGAGAGCGGCCATTTTAGGTTTGCTGCAGCAGGAGCCAGCTGCCATTCTTTGTTTACAGGAGTGTGGTCTCCATGGCGACATCAGCCCAGCTGAGTGGCCTCATGGCAGGATGGTGTGGTCTGGGAGCATACAAAATACAAATGATGGGGTGGGCATCCTGATAAACTCCAGGGAGCTGACGCTGCAGAGTTACACAGTGATCGAGGAGGGGAGGTGCGTCTCTGCGCGGCTGGAGTACAGGAGGGTGACGTTTCGGCTAATTAATGTATACGCACCCAGCGCAAAAAATGACAGAAAAGCTTTATTTGAAAAGATGAGAATGTTTCTGTTGGGCAGGATGCCGACCATATTAGTAGGAGACATGAACTGCGATGTGGCGAAGAGGGCCTTTGATGTTTCTGCGAAGGCTTTATTTGAGGTGGTTTCCGATTTTCGGATGAAGGATATGCAGCAAGCGTGCGGTATAAACCCGCCTCTGAATACGTATCACGCAGACAGGGGGGGGATTCACTCCAGATTGGATTTTTGCTTCGTGTCTGATAATGTCACCACCATAAGCTATAAGCAGAAGCCTGCGCCATATTCGGACCACGAGTCCCTGTTGTGTGAGGTGGATGTCAGTAAGAGTGTTGTGTGTGAGAGGGGGTTATGGAAGCTTAATGTGAGACACCTGGAGAGCCAGGATATAAGGGCCCGCTATGCGTGTGAGTATGAAAGGTGGAGCGCCAGGAAGAAAGAGTTTGCAAGTATTTTGCTCTGGTGGGATTGGGTCAAGAAAAAAACCCAGGTGTTCTTTAAATCTCTTGGCTATGAAATGGCTGCAGCCAAGAGAAAGGAGTACGAGAAGCTGAGCGCCCGGCTGAGCCTGCTGATGAAGCTCCGTGACAGCGGGATGGAGGTGCAAGAGGACATTGTGCAAGTAAAGAGGGACATTAACAGCTACCTAATAGAGAAGGGGAGGAGTATTATGTATCGTGCAAAGATCGAAAAAATGGAACATGATGAGAAATGCTCGCGATTCTTCTTTAAAAAAGTTTTTGCAAAAAAAACAACTTTTGACACAATTGTGAAGGAGGATGGATGTTAGGTGAGTGGTGAGGGTGTGTATGAGGAGATTGCAGCGTTCTATGAGGATTTGTATGGTGAGAAATGGAGGGATGAATGCTTGGAGAATGATGTGTTAAAGGTGCTTGAGGGGAAGCTCCCTGACATTGAGCAGACTTCCGTCATGCGGGAGATATCTAGTAGAGAGGTGTTTGAGGTAATACAGAAAATGGCTACAAATAAAACACCTGGTGCGGATGGGTTACCTGTGGAGTTTTATCGTATGTTGTGGAATGTGGTGGGGAAGGATGTGTGTGAGGTGTGTAAGTATATGTGGGAGAACATGGAGATGGCGGAGAGTATGCGTGGCGGTATTTTTGTCCTGATCCCAAAAAAAGGGGATTCAAAGAGTTTAAAAAACTGGCGTCCAATTACATTACTGAACTGTGACTACAAGATCTATGCTAAAATAATCGCTAACCGTATGCATGACGTGGTGGAGTGTGTTGTGAGTGAGGACCAGTATTGTGCGGTGCCTGGGAGTTTGTGTCTGATGAGACGTGTTGTGGGACTGCAAGGATAGGAAGAAGACTGTATGTGGTGAGCCTGGACTTTGAGAAGGCGTATGACAGGTTGTCGCATAAGTTCTTGTTCCGAGTGTTGCTGCGAATGGGGTTTCCGGCTGATTTTTGTGTGTAGAGAGAGGAGTTTGTATGATGGGATATATAGTAGGACGTTGGTGAATGGGAATGTTGGAAGGAGAGTGAATGTGAGGTCTGGGATGCGTCAGGGGTGCCCGTTGTCTGCGGTAGCGTTTATTTGCGCCATGGAACCTTTGCTATGTATGATCAGGCGAGACAAGGTAGTGCGGGGGATCCATATCCCTGGCAGCAACGGCAGAGAGTTGAAGGTGAGTGCGTACATGGATGATGTGTGTGTGTGATGTGTGAGTCTGAGTGTGCGGTGAGGAGGGTGAAGCTGTTGGTGTCTATTTTCTGTGGTGTGTCTGCCTTCCGTGTGAATTGGGACAAGAGTGAATGTAAGGTGTTTAATTGCCCCTTCTAACCCGAATAAAAGCAAAAATAAAAATAAATCTAATACACAAATAAAAACTGGAGCATACAAATGCTACCAACACAAATGTAAATGTTGCCCATTGATAGCGCATAATCGAGTAGAAGTAACCGATAGTAATAATGTCAGTTTTAAAATCTCTCAAAAACTAACCTGTAATACTACAAAAGTAATTTACCTTGTAGAATGCCCATGAAAACTACAATATGTAGGCAGAACAACAAATAAATTTAAAAATAGGATCGGTAATCACAGTCAAAACATTCAAAAAAATTTAGGAACCATAGTCTATCAAGACATTTCTTTGATGTCCACAATGGAGACGTGTCAAAAATGGTAGTGACACCCCTAGAATGTATAGATTCCAGATCAATCTCATCTCTTCGAAAAAAAGAGATGTTCTGGATCTACAGGCTAAACACTCTAGTCCCCGTTGGTTTAAATGAAATGCTGGAAAAGATATAAGATTATTAAATTATTTTTTTTTTAATTTTATACTGTAAATATATTTATATCAATCCAGAATACTAATTGAACTGTATATTATGAGTTTTAAATGAATTGTCGGCATATAATGAAATTTTAGAGATTTTATTAGATTTTTATATACTAAAATCATAATTATTAGATTTTATTTTATATATAATACACACCTAATCTAATTGTTGTATTTACTTAGTGTATAAAGTACATAATATATAAGAACATAAACTACTATATTGGGTGGAATCCCTATAGCAGACAGATCGTGAAAGTAACCACTGTTAAACACTGATAAGTGGGGATAAAGTTTATTGAAAAAAACTTGACACGCATTATGCGCTTCAAGGGGAGACGCGATGACATCACCACATCATTCCATGGAGCGGAGTCTCCTCCTAGTAATCTCCAGAGTACGGCGTGCACCGCCAATGCACATGGACAAGTGAGTTAGAGGTTTTAACGTTATGTATAAATAGTCTGTTTTTTTATGGTTTAATTGAGCTTGAAAAAGGCGACTGAAGGTTGCGGAAACGCGTAGCTCAGCTTATTTAACGACTTGTAATAAATTGATTATGATATAATCAATTTGAATATCGTGCCCGTTTTTCCATGAGCGCAAGCATTTGTTTTCCTTTTCTCTTGTCTAAATCAAAAGTGAATGTAAGGTGTTTGGTGAGGCTGTGTTGAGTGCTGATGTAGGTTTAAATAGAGTGGATGGGGCTATCAAGATTCTTGGAATTGGGGGGCGTGGCCTGGAGAGAGACCGAGACGGCTGTGATAGCTTAGGCTCCGCTCGGTAGCGACTCTCAGCGACATAAAACAAGCATTCGGTGGACTTTTACTCACCATCCTGCTAGGTGAATCTCCCAGGAACATGGCAGCGTCCAGGAGAAGAGCCTCCAGAGTGAACCCGACGTGGCTGGAAGAATTCTTTGTGCCGCGCGGCCCTCTCCCTAAAATAGCGGCAGAGGAATCTTCAGCTTCTGCAGCCGATGGTCCGGTAAGAGACCCACGCATGTCCCCTGAACTGACACCTATGTGTGGCGAGGAAGAGGATAGCGCCCGAGAGGTGATAGCGGGAGCGGGACAGGAGGAGAGGGAGACAGCAGGGGAGATCTGTCTGAAGGCGGGAAACACCATAGGACGCAGTGTAAAAAACAAGATGGCGGCGGTAACGCTGCAGGGAGGACAGTCTGCATGCAATAGCCCAGCCAAGCAGAGACAGAGACTGTCAGACGAAGTGGAGAGTGAAGCCCCTGTAAACACTGATCCCCAAGTTATGAAGGAAGGGGACATAGATAGCCTCTCAGCATCAGACAGACCAGCCTCAGACGTTTACATCAAAGAGGCAATAATGGCTTTAAGAAACACGATTCAAGCTGACCTGAAGAGCTTAACACATCATGTTGACACTTCAGTTCTAGAAGTAAATAATAGGCTGAATAACACGGAAAGCAAAATGGAAGAACTCGTTAAGTCACATAACGAACTTATAGATGCGCACTATGAGCTAGAAGGGACAGTCACCAAGATACAGAATAAAATAATTGATTTAGAAGACAGGAACAGGCGTAATAACTAGAGATGAGCGAACACGTTCGGCTCCGCCCCTTTTTCGCCCGAACACCGAACTTTGCGAACACTTCAGTGTTCGGGCGAAAAAGTTCGGGGGCCGCCGTGGCAGCGCGGGGGGGTGCGGCGGGGAGTGGGGGGGAGAGGGAGAGAGAGAGGGCTCCCCCCTGTTCCCCGCTACTGCCGCCCGCGCCGCCGCGCATCTCCCCGCCCCCCGGCGGCACCCGGACACTTACGCGCGAACACTGCAGTGTTCGGCAAAGCCGGTGTCCGGGTGCGGATGTGTCCGTAACGGACACGTTCGCTCATCCCTAGTAATAACGTTAAAATCCGCGGCGTCCCTGAGAAGGTCTCTAACACTGAAATCGCTGACTATGTCATCCGCCTCATCAAAAAGATCCTTCCTAATATCCCTGAACACGAACTCAAAATCGATAGGGCTCACAGACTCCCACTTCCAAAATTCCTAAAAGAAAATAGCCCTAGGGATATCATAGTGCGTATCCACCACTACAGTACCAAAGAAGCACTCATGAACGCAGCGAGGAAAATGAAATCACTGCTGAGCCCCTATTCTGATATACGTCTCTTCATTGACCTCTCTCAGGCTACTATGGAAGCGAGACGCAACTTTGCTAGCGTAACATTAGCCCTGAGAGAGGCGAACATACCTTACAGATGGGGTTTCCCCACAAAGATTATTGTTACAAAAGAGAACTCATCACATGTCCTCCAAGACCCCGCCTCAGCAAAGGACATGTTAAAATCTTGGGGTATAAAGATGAAAGACCCTACCGCCACCTGAGCTGAAACAGGCCCTGGGAAAACCCGAGATGATAAATCTTAAACACCTGACCTAACTAGCGAATGGAAGAAGATTCAAGACAACCTGCATGCAAGCGGGAATTTACAGTATCTAAGTCCTGCCGTTACACGGAACCACAGGTTTGAGTGTCGCACACACACTCCTGTGAACTTTTACACCCCACACGAAACCGCAAGCATTTGCTTGCCATACATTTCTCAGATTGTCATGCTGTTTTTTCTGTTCTGCAGTATGACTCTGTTGTATGGTTCATTATTCTATTTGCTTTCAACCTTTTGCATAACCAAAATTTGCTTTTTGTATAGTTTTTGTTTTGACAGGCATCGTTTACTATTTCAGTTCTCCAGCTCCTAGCTCCAAATCGCCGGTACTAAGAAAATGGCTACGAGAATAATGTCAACAAATGCCAACGGTGTGAATTCTCCACACAAGAGGGGATCCGTCTGGAAAGAGGCACTTCGCAGAAACACGGATATTGTATGTATCCAAGAGACACACCTTTTAGACACAGACAGCACCCGCATGTCCCACAAGAAATTCCCCCAAACCATATTCACTTGTGCCCCTAAAAAACAGGCCGGGGTTATGATTGCATTCAGCGAGTCCACACCATTTACTATTGAAAAACAAGTATGTGACCCTAAGGGCCGTTACATAATCCTGGTGGGGGTTTTGAGAGAATCACCGATCACATTGGTAAATATCTACGCCCCAAACAAAAAACAAATACATTTCTTGAATAGGCTTATGAAAAAAATATCCCGAGTAGCGAGGGGTCCGCTGGTCTTCTGTGGTGATTTTAACCTTGCCCCAGAAAGATCTGTAGACACCACCCAACTTTCCGCGAGGAAGGGAGCTTTTCTTAACCACTGGCTGCGTAGAGAGGCACTTTTGGACACCTTCTGCTGTCTCAACGCCTCAGCAAGGGAGTATACATTTTACTCCTCTAGACATAAAACATTTTCTCGTATTGATCTGTGTTTGGTGGACAAGCAACTAATAACCTCAGTGACGAAGGCAGAAATAGGTACGGCCACGTGGTCGGATCACGCCCCGATACTGATAACGTTGGCTCTGGGCAGCTTCCGACAAAAAGCTAGAGTGTGGAGGAACAACACTTATTTAATGAAAATCCCCGAATACAAGAAGGAAATACAAAAGAACTTGGAGGAATTTTTCACATTGAATGATACCCCGGGTTTAGACCCTGCTACCCTCTGGAACGCCCATAAGGCCTACATAAGAGGCGTCCTTATGAAACTAGGTGCCAGATATAAAAAAGCAAAACTCATTAAAACAGAGTCTCTAGTGGCCGATATCCAACTCTTAGAAAAGGAATTACAAACAAATCCCTCCTTGCCCACTCATAACAAACTATTCAAGGCGAGACTGCAGCTCCGAAAAATACTACAAAGTGACTTTGATAGGGAAGTTACAGCACACCGAGCTAACATATACTCCTCGCTAAACAAACCGTCAAAATGGATGGCTAACCTGGTGAAAAAAAAGACAATCAAGGCCAATATCCCCTTCGTGTGGAGCTCAAAAAACAAAGAGTTTAAAGTCACACACCCGAAGCAGATAGCTGACAAATTCCGCTCCTATTATAGCGAATTGTATAACTTAAAAAACGATCCCCACCTAGAGCAACCCAATAGCAGTGCGATCGACAATTTTTTGAATAAACTAAATCTCCCAAAAATAAATAGCGCTCAAGCTGTAGCATTAGACAAAGATGTCAATTCCGGAAGTCATTGATACAATCTCATTGATGAAAAACCAAAAAGCCCCGGGACCTGACGGGTTTTCGGCCGAATATTATAAATTATTTTTAGAACCAATATCTCCATATTTGGTAAAAAACTTCAATACAGCTATGCAACGCAGCTCTTTCCCAGAGGAGGCACTCCAAGCTACCATTGTAGTTTTGCCCAAACAGGGAAAGACCCCCAGATGAGCCATCAAATTTTAGGCCGATTTCCTTACTAAATACAGACGTAAAAATATTTTCCAAAACCCTGGCGCTTAGACTTCTTAAAATTCTCCCCGAGATAATTCTTTCCGACCAGGTCGGCTTTGTAAAAGGAAGGCCTCAGACAGCACACGTAGGATTATAAACCTTTTACACTCCTTGAAACTATCTCAATCTCCAGCGGTCATGCTAGCATTAGATGCCGAAAAGGCTTTCGACCGCGTCCACTGGGAATATGCATTTAAAAATCTGGCAAAATTTGGCCTAGGGGAGGGGGGGGGGTGTTACGCGCTATTAAGGCCCTGTATTCTACACCATCGGCAAAAACGCTAGTAGACGGTACACTATCTGAGCCCTTCAAAATAACGAATGGCACGAGACAGGGCTGCCCTCTTTCCCCCATTTTATATGTTCTCACAATAGAACCACTAGCCGAAGCTATCAGGTCGTCACTAGAGATAAAAGGAATACCCTTAAACTTCCGTCAGCATAAGATTGGCCTCTTCGCTGACAATATTATCCTTACTTTGGCTCAACCATTAAACTCCCTAAGGGCAGCCCAACAAATCTTACAAACCTTTAGCACTATTTCGCAGTACAAACTTAATATCAACAAATCAATGATTTGGGGAATAAATGTCTCAAGAGACCTAAAAGGAGCAATTAAAAAAGAGTTTCCCTTTGAGTGGCGAGATAGAGACCTGCCATATTTGGGAATTCATCTATCACCCAATATAGGTGACTTAGAAAAAATCAACTATACTCCACTGTTGGAAGCCACACGGAGGGAGATTGATCGATTAGTCGGGCTGAACCTCACGTGGTACGGTAGAATAATGACCTACAAAATGAAACTCCTACCCAAAATCCTATATTTTTTTAGAGTCTTGCCGATTAGTATCTCAAAAACCACGCTGTCCAAATTCCAAAAAGCAGATATCAGATTTTGTATGGGGAGGTAAAAAACCCCGCCTGGCATCATCCATCTTGGCCATGCGCCGCTCTAGAGGAGGAGCAGACATCCCTAACATAGAAAAATATTTCAAAGCGTGCCTTCTGAATCAAGCTAGGGGTATGATCCACCAAGAAAACCAACTAAGCTGCGCGAGCATGGAAAGCAGTCTCGCCAAACTCCCTTCTTGAAAGCCACTTCTTTTCGCAGCGTCACTGGAAGCTATGGCGAAATGCTCAAACTTAAAAATAAACAGGACTCCCTGTCCCCTACCACGGTAGCATCACTCGAGGTTTGGAAAGACCTAACTCAAAAGGTCGCTACATGCGATAACCTCAAGTCCCCTCCTCTCCCTCTAGAAATACTGAATGTATTCATACCGGACTTGGATATAAAAGAATGGAAGAGAGGGGGCATGCAGAACATATCCGACCTGATGTCGGGAAACGTAACTAAGCCCTTAAAGATCTTGTTATTACCTACAACCTTCATCAACAAGACTTTTACAAATATTCTAGGATTACACATTTCCTAAATAAATCTAAACCACACGAAATACCTCTAGATATTAACAGAATTACCTCAAAACCCAATTTGGGAAAATCCGACACCAGGACCTTTTACGATTGCTTGACGGGTAATAACAACCCATCAAAGAGAGCTCAGATGTTAAATTGGGAAAAAGAACTGGGGACGGTTATTTCCACAGATGCATGGAATAGAGCTTACAGGCTGGCAGGTAAATCAACCAAGGGATTGGGAATACTGGAAGTACAGGTGAAAATTAACATGAGATGGTATTTCACCCCCGTAATGTTATTTGACAGATTCCGCAAGGGAGATGGTCTGTGCTGGAGGGGTTGTGGTCGCAGGGGCTCTCTCACACATATTCTGGTCATGTCCTAAATTACGAAACTACTGGTATGATATATTAAACCTCCTGGACAAAACTCTACATGTCCACATACAAAGAGAGGCAAAACATATTCTATTACTAGTGGACCTAGATAAATACACCCCCCCCAACCAGATACCTCGTTGGCCATGCTTTGATGTCAGCAAAAACTTTAATTGCAAAGCATTGGAAGGTGCTTGACCCCCCCCCCCCCCCCCCCCCCGCCTTTTAGAGAGTTCAAAGACCGGATGGCAGAACAGAAAGTGTTTGAGAGATGGTTGGCATTTAGAGAGAACGCTATGGCGAAATATGAGGAGATGTGGAGCGCGTGGAGGGAACTTACATAACTTTGCAGCAAATATATATACTGCGATGCCAAGTTTAACTTACCTTTTAATTCGGTTTATACCTTACCAGGATTTTGTATTAAAAACGTCTTTGTAATAGACAATAGATCGTTGGAAGTACCTACATTTTCTTAGATACAAAATGGACGTGTCTTTTGTTGTAAGACTTCTTGAAATGTTTTGAAAACATTGAGGAGGTAATTGTAAGGCCGCCTGCAGACGAGCGGGTCGGATCCGGCGGCGAGAATTCTCGCCGTGGGACCCGACCCCAGCGCCTGCAGAGACGAGCGCGTACTCACCCGCGCCCGGGTGAGTGACGTTTCTGTGCGAGGCTCTGCGAGCCCCACACAAAAATAGGACATGCCGCGGTTTGTTTGCCGCGCGATATTTCCGCGGCCGTCTGCATAGGAGTGCGTATTGTAATGCACTCCTATGCAGGCTTTGAGCGGCGGAAATCCTGCGGGAAATCCCGCCGCGGGATTTCCGCCCGTGTGCAGGCGGCCTAATGCTTAACAGATCTCATATACCAAGTCGTTTTGACTTCTGTCTCTCTATAATGTTTATTCTCAGACTATGTACCTTTTTTTTTTATCCTCAATAAAAAAATCTAATGAATAAAAAAAAAAAAAAGATTCTTGGAATTAGTTTTGACAGTAGTCTAGATGGGAAGGAGAGTTGGCGAGAAGCAAAACAGAAAGCTGTTTACATTTTTGGAGGCTGCGGAGCCTTACCTTCATAGGTAAGACTCTGGTGATAAAAAGTGTGATTCTACCAATATTCCTTTATGTGGCGATGGTTTTCCCGCCAGACTACATGACCCTTAGGGGACTGAATAGGATCCTCTTTACCTTTTTTTGGAGGTCAAGAATGGAGCAGTTGAGGAGAAAAGTGGTAGTGAAGAGTTGGAGAAAGGGGGGAGTGAGTTTTCCCAATCTGGAAGTTTATTTTGGTTGCAACATTATCTTTTTCTTATTGACATTGATCGAGAAAGACGTGGAAGAAGGTGCGGATGGACGGGATGAGTAACAAGCAGAGCGAGATCGTCTGGCAGAGTCTGCATGGTGTGTTACCGGTGCGAGAGTTTCAGCGTGTGAGAGGTTTGGTGAGGAGTGAGAGATGTCCGAGAGAGGGGTGTGGTGGATGTGAGAGTGTGATGCATGTTTTTTGGAATTGCGACTATGCACAGAATGTACTGCGAAGGTTAGGGACGTTATGCCGTGAAATAACGGGTGTAAATTTCAGATCTTATGAATGTCATGTTCGGGTTAGGTGTGAGTGACGGTGTGAAGCAGAGGTTGTTGTGGCTGTTCTTGGCGTGCGTGAAGGAAGTGTTGTGGGATGTGAGGAATGTGTATGTGTTTAAGCAGAAGGATCTGAGTGCGAGGGACAGCGTGCGAATGGTGCTGGGGAAAATGTATATTATTTATTTGTGGGACAAAAAGAAAACGGGGGGGGGGGGGGGGGATGTGGAAGGTGCAAAGTGGAAACAAATTGTTAACCTGTCATGAGTTTTCCTTCCAATGATTTGTTTTTGTATTAATGTGATGAAGTATTGTTATAAATAAAGCGGTTTTGTTTATAATAAAAAAATAAATTTAAAAAAATCTGTTCTTATCAGTTTAATATCTGATACGTCCCCTATCTGGGGACCATATATTAAATGGATTTTTAGAACAGGGAGCTGGAAAAAGAGCTTGCTCTGTCCACTCCGCGCATGACCTGGTACTGCAGTACCTCCAGGACCGGTGCACCCCCTTTCCTACAGCAGTTTCCAAAAGCAGAAATGACGAGCAAGAGGTGCAGCGCAGCTGTGGCTGCTAACCAAGCCCTTTGATTTACACTCAGCCCGTCTGCTGCCGTGGATGATTCTAGGGCTTTCCCCACAGCTCGCAACATTGTAACCACTGAGCAGCTGCGTGTGTGTGTGTGTGTGTGTGTGCGCGTGCGTGCGTGCGCGCAGGTACTATTGGAAGCAAAACCACACACACAACTGTTAATACGCCAGCGACACTATCGTTCGTACCTACCACTGCGCTAATAGCCAAGTTGGAAACATCGGGCAGGCACCGCGTATCCTGGCAGCCAGCGTCTGTATGCTCCACGTATTCGGGTCATGGGTGTATGTGCAGGGGGTGCGGTCGCACCTGGGGCCCGGAGCCCATGGGGGCCCATAAAGTCTCTCTTCCCCACATTGTAAACCAATGCTATCAATGAAGCTTTATAGTTTGGGGGCCCAGTTCCAGACTTTGTACTGGGGCCCCGCAGCAGCTTCAAGTGACTCCTCTGGATCAGGATAATGCTAGGCCATTCCAACCAGCCTGTGTGAGTGACCTGCAGTCGCTGGTAGTCGAAAAGCGGCCGCCCGGCCGGCCCCGGATGCGCGCTTCAGAGTGGACAGACAGCAGCGGACCCCCAATCACACAGGCCCGAGGCTTGCTATGTGGAGATACACGGTCCACATAGGATGTGCAGTATTCATCCGCGAAGATCCAGGCCAACACTTATAGATTGAGCAACATTTGGGGGAGCGAAGAACTCCAACGGACGGACGTCTACTTTAAAAGGATGTATTGCTTTATTCAATGCATGGACACAGAAACAGTTCAACCGCTCGATTACAGACCGCAGGAACCGATCGAAATGTAGTAGTGGCTATGGAGTAAATAAAGAAATATGTCCGTTTAAAGAAAATGTGCATGGGACTTGTTTGTGAGCCACTGACTGACTGACTGCTGCTGCTGCAACATCTCTAAAACTTGGTCTGACTGAGGTTTCTTGACATTTCATGCACCAGCAGGGATAAGGCCTTGCCTATAAGCATTCCCCAGCTGGCAAAAACTGAACCTCCCTGCCTATTCCTCACCATGGAAGAACGGAACCTACACTTAAAAAAAAAAAAAAAAACGCCACCGCAGCGGCCAAGTAGATTTTTGTAGGCTGCTGTCTCCCCCTTGTGGGCTGAATTTGAAAGGCGCTCCCTTAAAAATACCAAAAGTGGTCCAAGGAAGAACAGCCAGTGAACTGCTTGTAGAAGCTGTAAGCAGCCGGACCTCTAAGGCTGTGTGAAGGAATGTGAGAGGTTTGGAGCTCTATATGAGAAAATTGCCAAATGGCCCGTTTAGACATGATGATTATCGCTCAAAATTCGCTCAAAAGCCGTCTTTTAAGCGATAATCGTGTGTAACTGCATTGACATGCTGCAGTTTTCGTTCAGCCGTCGCTCATCGTTGTCTGTCAGCGTGCCGACGATGAGCCTCATCAGGGATTCACAGCAGGATACAGCTGATACTATTGTTTCAGCTGTATCCCACTCCCTGATGACAGGCGGGGTGTGAAGACCACAGCGGTCCAGCTCCCTTCTCCATACCCCACTCGGAGCGCTCAGCTGTATACCAGCCACGCGCTCTGTGCAGTAAACAGCTGTATGCAGAAGACAAGTGGGGACAAGTGGGGACACCCCGCTTGACTTCTGCCTCCTCCGCTGGCAGCGCAAGGTGATCGCTCCTCTTGCGTTGTAAATGGCACAAAGATGATCGTTCAAAAGTCGCTTGAGCGACATCGTTCCAGCGATTTATCGTTGTGTCTAAATGGGCCTTAAAAGATTAGGAAATTAATCGGCAAATAATTTTATATCTAGGATCAAGCCTGTCATTCGAGTTGAGGGGGATAAGCCGCACCTAGAGTTTGTTATCCAGACTGCTGACTATCATCTCCAGTCTACCCGATATTTTAGCTAGGAGAATTTGGATTAAAATTCCACTGCCGTCTCCCTCTATATTATCATATATAATGTAAGAACTCCCATAGTAATAACCAGACATTACAGGGTTAAGAGGTTACCAGATTTTCTGTTCATTCAGAATGTCCATGTCGTCGTCCAGCAGTCCACACGAGAAGCCAATATTGATTGCAGTTTCTGGTTCCAAAATCATAGCAGGAAATGCGATTAATGTACAACATTGAGCAAGAAGAAATGTAAGTCGAGTTTTGAATGAATGTCATCTTCAGAAGTGCAAAACATGACTTTTTTTATTAGTGTGCCATATAAATATTAAAACACTAAGGCCTCATGTCCACGGGCAAAAGATTATTTTAAATCCGCAGCGGATCACCCGCACGCGGATCCGCGTCCCATAGGGATGCATTGACCAGCCGCGGGTAGATAAATACCCGCGGATGGTCAATAAAAGTGATTAAAAAAAATGGAGCATGAAAAAATCCGGACCATGCTCCATTTAGGTGCGGGTCTCCTGCAGGGACGGCTTCCGCAGGCTTCTATTGAAGCCTATGGAAGCCGTCCGGATCCGCGGGAGACCAAAATCAGCATATACTCACCTGCTCCGGATCTTCCCTTCTTTGCGGCTTCATCTTCTCTCCGTTGCAGCCGAATCTTTGGGCCGGCGCATGCGTGTGGCACGCAACCGACGTGCTGTGCACATCCGCCGGGCTGAAGAAAGAAGATCCGGCCGCGACGGAGAGAAGATGAAGCCGCGGCGAAGGGAAGATCCGGAGCGTGCGAGAGGTGAGTAACTGCTATTTTCATCCCTCATGTCCGCGGGGCAGGAGGGACCCGCTAAGGATGCTCCATGGAGAATCCGGAGCGGGCCTGATTTTCCCCATGGACATGAGGCCTAAGCACAAAGTGTAGCACATATACACACTAGTGTGTGCAAACATCGCCTGTATATAGTCATGCCAAAATGCCAGAGAGTTACCAGCTGATACTGCAAGTGTAAAAGAACAAACATACTATAGCGGCAGGAAAGGTCTGTATACGTATTGCGGTAGACACTACATAATGCATTGTGCTAAGTGCCAGAGGAGAAGTGAGAGGGTTTTATCACCTCTCCATGGAGTAGGTCAGGGCTATAGAGAGACCTCACCCCTATCACCCCTGATCGAGGCTTCCTCAGCGGATCTCCAAGGTTCGGTTTTAATGGTTTACTTTTCCTAAACAAGAATCTGAATCAGTTCCCAACACACAAATGGAACACGCTGCAATTTTCTTTCCAACATGTTCTCCGCATGTAATGACCACCAAAGTCATGCGCAGCCCCACTGAAATACAGTGACGCCATGTGATATGGGTCTGTAATAAACCAGTGTGCATGAGGACTGATGTTCAAGGGCACGGGCATAAATATAGTGGGTGCAAGGGGCCCATAAAGTCTCTTCCCCACATTGCAAACCAGTGCTAATCAATGAAGCTTTAGAGTTGGGGGCCCAGTTCCAGATTTTGCACTGGGGCCCCGCAGCTACAAGTTGCACCTCTGTTTAAGGGTAGTTTTACTTTAGGGAATCTTAAAATAAAACAGTTCTGATAAGTTTGTGTAGTGGCCTGGTGGGCCCTCCAGAATAAATCTCTATATCAGCATCCTGCTCCACCTTACTATGAGCTCTAAGCAGGAATAGAAGGTCTCGTCTGTCAGAGGAACCCTGGTTTCCCCTTTCCTTACTTTAAAAATCAACAAAACTGCTTAGCAAAAGCTGATCCACCATTGGATGTTTGTGTGACTTTCCCTAATTGGTGGAGAGAACGGAACCTGAGACAGAGAGGGAAAAACACCGGAGGCAGAGGGGAGGGGTCAGAGAAAAAGTGCAGGAGAGAGAGGACAGGGGGAGAGAGTTGGGTCAGAAAGGGTGTCAGAGCCAGTTACCAGAAAGAGAGTAATAGCCTGGAGCAATCCAGAGAAAGGAGTCCCTACAGCCCGGAGATAAAGCACCCAGCAGTGAAGGCCTTATCTAATCTACACCACCCCGAGATAAAAGACAGTGAAGTACAGGAAAGTGTGGAGCCACCTTGTCTTAATCCTATTATAAAACCATGCTGAAAGTCAAAGCCAGGAGTTTCTACAAGGGCTCTTCCTAAACTGTCCAATTTCAACAAAACTACTGAATCCATCTAATCAGCTACCTGAAGAGGGAGGATCAGCTTCTAGCGTAACTACCGTTAAAGTGCAGAAGGAGAGAGCATTGAAGAGATAGTCAGTGTGAGAATTCACACTCTACAAGTGTATCTTTGGAGGTATATTGTGCTCTCATTGGACTGGACTGTGTTGCTTTGCCTCCGGCAATTGTGTTTAGTAAGCTGTGCACTTCCAGTTTTACTAAAAACCACATCACTGGACTCGGGTCAAGTTATTTCTGCCATCTTGATGAAAGTTCAACTAAAGTGCTGGCGTCACCTGTGACAAATACGAATTTAAAGAAGAAGACCCGTATACAGGTAACCGCTAAGTCAGCGTTGCCTGGAGAGGCAAAGGGTTGCACACATTCCTTGGGGAAGGAGGAGGTGGAGCCACCGTGACAAGTGCCATCTCTACCCCACCAGCTCCTCAGCTGTGAGCCCTACACCTTGGTCACTACATTTGATAGACCTCCACCAAAATGTACAGCTTATTGTGAAATAGCTTTTCTCATTGCCTACCTTGCTTATCTCCAGTCAGCATCCACACTTTAATATTGCCGTTTTTCAGTAGCTGTATTGTTTCTGCAACAGAATCTTGTAGCTTATCTTCAATAGCCGTAGCTCCAAGTAACTAGAGGAAGCAAACGAGGGCATCAGGTGACCATGTGCTACATAACGCCTGCAGTAGGTCTAGACAGCTTCAACATTTCCATTTTCTTTACCAAAACAGAGTGAAGTTTTTTAAGTTAGTCAAAATGATGATTATAATGAAAAGAATTCACAATTTGTTCTTCCCAGCAATTAAAGGGTTGTTCCATGGTAGAAAAAAACATTTATTCTATTTCAAAGGTAAATAATCTGAAATTACTAATTTACTTTAGCAAATCGGTGTGGATGGTCCTATTTTAACTCCTGGTCCCTCGTAGCTCCCTTTCCACGTTCATTCTGATACCACAAAGACAACACTTGGCTCAGTTCATTAGCTAAGCCAGCCCTTCATCACAGCCCATTCAGGGTCAGAGACAAGGGCTGGTTTAACCCTTTGCAATCCAATTTTGGATTCAGGGTTTCCTAGGGGCCTTCCTCTTTCTGTGATTATACAATGGAGCCATCTGCTGGCTAGAGCCAGTACTGAGGTATGGGACATGCTGGAGAGGCCCCCAACAACAGAGCGGCCAGTAATATACAGTAAGAATACCCAGCCTTTAATCAGAATGTCTTTAGACATCAGAAAGTGGATTGGAAAGGGTTAATGTTACGGTCTGCCGGCCAACCATTACCTCTGCCCAGCATCCTGTTCTCCTTCCTTGCTCCCCGACTGAGATTCTCTGTGGTCATCGTCTCACTCATCAACTCGGCTGCTTCCTGTGTTGATGCTTCTAAGGGCCAATGTGTGAAAGCAGTGCCTCTCCAGTCATTGCCAGGCATCACACCTTTTTAAGGACTCGTTTTTGCATTTCTTACTGCCTGAGTAATAATGTCTTTTTTGTTTGTATACTGTGCAAAGGCTTGTTCTGCTAGTATTGTGGGGCTTTGATTTGGCTTGTGTCTGACCATGTTATATTGTCTGTTGCCTGCTCCAATCTTTGCTCGTCCACCCTGCACGACATTGGCCTGTGGTCATCTGACTATAAAGTAAATACAACAAAAACCGCGGCCCTCCAGTAGAAGGTTTCAGGAATGTATTAACACATGCCAATGGTGAGGTAGCTCCTTCACCTGCCCAGGAGGTAATCTGACTATTTACTCTTTGTCATACTGGTAGAATAGTAATTTCCCTCCTGTGTATTAGGATATTTATAGTCTCCTAGATAAATGAAACGTTTTACCACTTTCCTTTTTTGGCTGTATCGCAGCAATTAAAATCACCACAATGTCTAAATTATTACATCTGTTTGAAACCTTTCCCATTGTGGTCCATCTTAGAGACCTTAAGACTTTCCAGGATGCTTTTCTGAGATTTAGTGGGTCTGGCAGATGCTCTTCCAGAAGAGACAAGGTGGATGAAAATAGAGAAGCAGCGCCTTGCCCCAGCACATCCCAATTCCCTCTATTGGAATGGCATCTACAGTCCACCTCCTGCTGGTGTTTTGCTGGGACCTATGGTCCTGGCTAAGGACATTTGGCAAAAAATGTGCACAGAGGTTTAACGTCCATTTCAGATATCTATGAAATACTTATTAGCCCTCTTTGGGACAACTGTTTGGACACTTGTAGTGGCCCAGAGTTAACGGGGCCCCTCCATAAGTATGAATGCATTTGTCTGGTGCCTATGTGAGTGAATTTGATGTGTATTGCACCTCTGCAGCACTGAATGGCTTACTGTCTGGGTTATGTCTGAAAAATGTATCTTGTTGTGTGTCACGTGATCGTGCTATATATATGTGATTGCAAGCGTCGTCTTCTTTTTTTTCTTCCTGAGACAGTCTAGGAGAGCTCGGTTCTTGGGTCTTTTGCTCTTGACCTAAGTAGGAGAGACTGTGTCTTCTCGTGTGTAGCCCCAGAATGGAAGAGGTTGAGCAATTGGCTTGTGTGTGCCCTAGGCCCAATTCACCCAGCCCTTCCTGCTAATGAACTAGAGGACTGAGAGAGTGGAAGGAGCCACCAAGCAGCATTGAGTGCCCATCTTCCTAATGTGAATGTTGATCGGTAAAGAGCTGTAGAGAGTGAAGGAGACTGCCAGGGGAACAGAACCCCACAGATAACTTGGACTGTGGATTCCTCTGTCATCCTGTGAAGCACGTATTGGTTTACCCCCTTGAAACTCCCCCAGCAGTAACTTCGACGGGTCTCAATCTATCCTGCTAGCTCCTCAGCTGTGGGCCCGCTCCTCGGATGCTGCACACTCATACATGTTGTAGCAAATGGGATTTCTAACTTGCGGATTGCTGACCTCACAGAAATAGACACCACGTGCTTTATCTTAAAGTCCTTGTCATTCGTGGTGCCACCGTTCCGTCCTCTGTGGTGAATCCAGACATTGAAATAAGTAGTCCACACACACACAGGGAAACGTTTCAAAGCAAAGCCGGGAATGGTTGGCAGTGCTCACTCACTTAACGAAAACTATTTACATTCCAACAGTAGTATATACATGCCAGCAGGAAAATGGTACAGAACACAAAGTGGTGTGACAGGGAGGATTCACAGGATGAGAGGAATCCACAGTCCAAGTTATCTGTGGGGTTCTGTTCCCCTGGCAGTCTCCTTCACTCTCTACAGCTCTTTACCGATCAACATTCACATTTGGAAGATGGGCACTCAATGCTGCTTGGTGGCTCCTTCCACTCTCTCAGTCCTCTAGTTCATTAGCAGGAAGGGCTGGGTGAATTGGGCCTAGGGCACACACAAGGCAATCGCTCAACCTCTCATCCGGGGGCTACACACAAGAAGGCACAGTCTCTCCTACTCAGGTCAAAAGCAAAAGACCCAAGAACCAAGCTCTCTCAGGAAAAAAAAAAAAAAGAAGACAACACTTGCAATCACATATATATAGCACGATCACATGACACACAACAAGATACATTTTTCAGACATAACCCAGACAGTAAGCCATTCAGTGCTGCAGAGGTGCAATACACATCAAATTCACTCACATAGAATACTCTGACAATACATAGGCACCAGACAAATGCATTCATACTTATGGAGGGGCCCCGTTAACTCTGGGCCACTACAAGTGTCCAAACAGTTGTCCAAAAGAGGGCTAATAAGTATTTCATAGATATCTGAAATGGACGTTAAACCTCTGTGCACTTTTTTTGCCAAATGTCCTTAGCCAGGACCATAGGTCCCAGCAAAACACCAGTAGGAGGTGGATGCCATTCCAAGAGAGGGAATTGGGATGTGCTGGGGCAAGGCGCTGCTTCTCTATTTTCATCCACCTTGTCTGTTCTGGAAGAGCATCTGCCAGACCCACTCAATCTCAGAAAAGCATCCTGGAAAGTCTTAAGGTCTCTTAGAGGGACCACAATGGGAAAGGTTTCAAACAGATGTAATAATTTGGGCATTGTGGTAATTTTAATTGCTGCGATACAGCCAAAAAAGGAAAGTGGTAAAACGTTTCATTTATCTAGGAGACTATAAATATCCTAATACACAGGAGGGAAATTACTATTCTACCAGTATGACAAAGAGTAAATAGTAGTCAGATTAACTCCTGGGCAGGTGAAGGAGCTACCTCACCATTGGCATGTGTTAATACATTCCTGAAACCTTCTACTGGAGGGCCGCAGTTTTTGTTGTATTCACTTTATAGCCTCAGAGCTGTCCATATTCATGTAAGGAGATATGCAGGTCAGTAAAACATCATCCACAAACATCATCCACAAACATCATCCACAAACAGACAATGTACATCATAGCGCTTCCCAGTACATGCAGCACTTGGCGATGAATAAAGTACAGAACTTGTGTTTTTTATAAGTTACTCTCAAACATAAATGCCTGATTTGTCCGGAGATCTGAGGAGATGTAGGAATACAAAGATTTCTGTGATTACCTTCAAGTCATTTTCCATTTCATCATAAACCATTTCCAGACACTGTAGCCGATTTTGCAGAGAAACACTGGCCTGGTGGTACCTTCTACTCCAGTCGCTGTACACCGAAAGATCCACCTCTTTAAATGCCAAACAAAGAGTTCTTAGCGACTCCTGAGCAAATATCTACAATGACAAAGTGCGAGACTCGTTACATGGCTGATGAGTCGGAGGAGTCGGTTACAGGTTGTTCTTCACATCAGTTTCCCGGACCTGACATGATGATATCAGACTGTTCTTCCTCCACAGATCGCTGCACACAAAGTAGTGCTCTGGAATGACTTTACAAAGCAAATGGCTGCATTGTGCTAGATGAGGGTCCACAGAGCTCGAGCCGAAAAGATGCAAAAGACTGCAAATCAAGCCTTTCAACGTGCTATACATTGTGTGTACCCCAGATGAGGCAACTAAATACACAACTTGTCCCACATAAAACAAGTTCATACATTGAGGAAATAATCTTGAAGTTAGAGCTTTCAGGCCCTAAAAGGTTGAAACATGAACATACAATTATTAGAATCCATGTATCAGTTTAGTCGCCCTTCTTTGAACCCCCTCCAGCACTGTGACATCTTTCCTGATCACCGGGGTCCAGAACTGTACGCAGTATTCCATGTGAGGCCTGACAAGTGCCTTATATAGTGGGGGGATAATGTTCTCGCCCCTCGCCCCTATACCTCTTTTACTGCACCCCAAGACTTTATTAGCTTTTGCAGCAGCTGGCTGGCATTGATTGCTCCAGTTCAGTCTACAATCCACTAGTACCCCCATATCACTTTTCCCTAGCAGTACCCCATTTAGTGTATATTGGTGACAATGGAGCCGCTCCGGCGTGCTCGCGCCGCCAAGGTCTTCTGCTCATGCGCAGACCAGCTCTCCGGCGCGAGCACGCCGGAGCAGCTCCATTGAACACAGCAGAAGACCGCACAGCGCAAGCGCGTCTAAATGGAAGGAGAAGACAGCGTTAGACGGCACCATGGAGACGGGGACGCTAGCAACGGAGCAGGTAAGTGAATAACTTCTGTATAGAGATGAGCGAACGTACTCGGATAAGCACTACTCGTCCGAGTGATGTGCCTTATCCGAGTACCGCTGTACTCGTGCTGAAAGGTTCGGGAGCTGCCGCTGCTGACAGGTGAGTCGCAGCGGGGAGCGGGGCAGAGCGGCCGGGAGAGAAGGAGAGAAAGATCTCCCCTCCGTTCCTCCCCGCTCTCCCCTGCAGCTCCCCGCTCCGCAGCGCGTCCCGAATCTTACAGCACGAGCACAGCGGTACTCGGATAAAGCACATTACTCGGACGAGTAGTGCCTATCCGAGTACGTTCGCTCATCTCTACTTCTGTATGGCTCATATTTAATGCACGATGTATATTACAAAGTGCATTAATATGGCCATACAGAAGTGTATAGACCCACTTGCTGCCGCGGGACAACCCCTTTAATCCCAGAATTCTGTCTACACTGTTTTCCCCCGCCCCCTACTTCTCTTGTTGCCCTCCCCCCAGTCACTAGTTTAAACACTCCTCCAACCTTCCAGAGAGGCATCAAAACTGGGATTATTCACACTGGAAAAAAAAAGGTTAAGGGGCGACCAAATAACTCTGTATAAATCCATGAGGGGACAATACAAGGATCTCTGCCAGGATCTGTTTACACCCAGGACTGCGACAGTAACAAGAGGGCATCCGCTACGTCTAGAGGAAAGCAGGTTTCATCACCAACACAGAAAAGGGTTCTTTACTGTAAGAGCAGCGAGACTGTGGAACTCTCTGCCTGAGGACGTGGTGATGGCAGGATCCATAGAGGAGTTTAAGAGGGACTGGATGTCTTTTTGGAGCGCTACGACATTGCAGCATTTAGACATTGAATAACCAGCGGTAGGGGCCCTCACCTCCCCAGGCCTCCACTCCCCCCTCCCCCGTACCCATACGTAGATCATGCTGCATACAGCTGCAAAATGAATTTCCATACATGATCTGCCTCTTGGCATAGTCTTTCCAAACATGACGCATTTCCTGCAATACATGAAAATTTATTTGTAGCCCCTTAGGCCACTCTCACAAATACACACCGCTTTATACCGCTTTTTGCTGCGGCATCCCGAGCGCCGTACTAACCATGTTACAACACTACCATTGATTTTATTTGGGTACTCAAACCTGCACTCAAACATGGGGTTCCTAACGCCGCGTTTTTCGAAAGCTGTCTGTTCTATTTTGGGATTTTCGTGTTTTTAACACACCCCTCATCACCCATCACAATGATCGAGCGCATTAAAAAGCGCTGTCAAATACTGCACCACGAGTTCAAAAATGCTGCTTGAAATTCCAGTAAAAATGCCACGATTTCCAGCTTCGTTTTCTGAACACACATGTGAGAGCGGCCTTAGGGTGTGTTCCTGTTTTTGTACTTTTGGAGCACAATTAACCCTTTCCAATCCAATTTTGGATTCAGGGTTTTCTTAAAGGCTTTCTCTTTTTGCTGTTATACAACTGTGCCATCTGCTGGCTAAAGCCAGTGTGTGTGCGCCAGAGAGGATCCGACAGCGGAGTGGCTGGCGATAGACGGTAAGAATACCCTGTCGGACGTCTTCTGACATTGGAGCCGTACAAGCTTCATTCAGAATGTAGGAAGATGTCAAACATTGGATTGGAAAGGGTTAAGAAAAACACATAAAAAAACCTGCATGCGGTATTTAAAGACTATGTAAGTTATTAAGAAGCTGCATAAACTATTAAAAACTGCATGTGTTTTTAATGCGTTTTTTTAATTGTGTGTAAAGTGTGAAATTAAATAGAAAGATACACACACACATATATATATATATATATATATATATATATATATATATATATATATATATATAACACACACACACACACACACACACACACACACACACACATACACATACACTCATACCCCAGGGTCTGGGCTACTTTTCAGTGTGATAGCAGCAGGACAGGCAGACACAGCAGTTGCCTTCAGCAGGAGGTAGGGGCAGCACACGATGACATCATCACTGTACTCAACTCCCTGCCGACCTGTATGGCTGCCTCCCTCCTCCTCCCCGATGCCCTTCTCTGCTTCCTCTCAGGCTGGCTGCACTGCTTGCTGCGTGATCGCTGTGGTGCTGCAGACAGAGCGATCAGCCAGTAATACACTGAATGTGTAAATGGTGGAGGGCGGCCTCTGGGCCACCTCAGTGCAGGGGCTGGGTCACCTCAGCGCAGGGGCTGGGTCACCACTGCGACCCCAGCCGGTACGCCTATAACTAGCGGGGTTGTTGATCCGGGTCTTACAGTCAGGTAGGAACTATCAAACATTGATCCAGGGATTATTCTGACTGCCATTATGGGAATTTTTTCCACCAAATGGGCTAATTGGCTTCTGCCTCATTGGGTTTTTTTTACCTTCCTCTGGAACAACAAGAGAGGTGGAAACAGGCTGAACTAGATGGACATTTTTCTTTTTTCAGCCTTGCATACTATGTTACTCTGTTCACATGTAGCAAATATTTCTGCTACATATTTAAGGACATACTGCACGTTTTTCACTCTGCAGAATGGCTTTTTATGCTGAGGGTTTTGCTGCAGATTTTTAATGCAGTGCAAAGAGAGTAATCCCTTGCAAAATGAACTTTCATCACATGCAAAAATTGTGGTGGATTCACCTAGGACAGCTCATGTATTCTTTTGTTTTTTTTAATATTGAATAAGAGACTAGTTTCTCCTATAATTGGCTACGACCCTCACTCTTGTATTAGGTAATGTAGGCAGGTAAAGGGTGAAGTTGTGGATGGAGTATATCTCCCTCCCAGGCTCTTAGTCTGGACAGGGTGGAGGTTCAGTCCACAGCTTCACACTGGTTCTCAGGAACCTCAGCTGTAGGCACTGACCCCGTTACTGGGGCATAAAAGGCTGCAGGTTCATGGAGTCAGTGCCTGACAGCCTGAGGAGGAAAACCCCCTGAGCACCCTGCGTGGTGCAGCACCCCATCTGTGATATTGCATGGACCTGAGCACCCTGCGTGGTGCAGCACCTCATCTGTGATATTGCATGGACCTGAGCACCCTGCGTGGTGCAGCACTTCATCTGTGATATTGCATGGTCCTGAGCACCCTGCGTGGTGCAGCACTTCATCTGTGATATTGCATGGACCTGAGCATCCTGCGTGGTGCAGCACTTCATCTGTGATATTGCATGGACCTGAGCACCCTGCGTGGTGCAGCACTTCATCTGTGATATTGCATGGACCTGAGCACCCTGCGTGGTGCAGCACCTCATCTGTGATATTGCATGGACCTGAGCACCCTGCGTGGTGCAGCACCTCATCTGTGATATTGCATGGACCTGAGCACCCTGCGTGGTGCAGCACCTCATCTGTGATATTGCATGGACCTGAGCACCCTGCGTGGTGCAGCACTTCATCTGTGATATTGCATGGACCTGAGCATCCTGCGTGGTGCAGCACTTCAACTGTGATATTGCATGGACCTGAGCACCCTGCGTGGTGCAGCACTTCATCTGTGATATTGCATGGACCTGAGCACCCTGCGTGGTGCAGCACTTCATCTGTGATATTGCATGGACCTGAGCACCCTGCGTGGTGCAGCACTTCATCTGTGATATTGCATGGACCTGAGCACCCTGCGTGGTGCAGCACTTCACCTGTGATATTGCATGGACCTGAGCACCCTGCGTGGTGCAGCACTTCATCTGTGATATTGCATGGACCTGAGCATCCTGCGTGGTGCAGCACCTCATCTGTGATATTGCATGGACCTGAGCATCCTGCGTGGTGCAGCACTTCACCTGTGATATTGCATGGACCTGAGCACCCTGCGTGGTGCAGCACTTCATCTGTGATATTGCATGGACCTGAGCATCCTGCGTGGTGCAGCACTTCATCTGTGATATTGCACGGACCTGAGTACCCTGCGTGGTGCAGCACTTCATCTGTGATATTGCATGGACCTGAGCACCCTGCGTGGTGCAGCACTTCATCTGTGATATTGCATGGACCTGAGTACCCTGCGTGGTGCAGCACTTCATCTGTGATATTGCATGGACCTGAGCATCCTGCGTGGTGCAGCACTTCATCTGTGATATTGCATGGACCTGAGTACCCTGCGTGGTGCAGCACTTCATCTGTGATATTGCATGGACCTGAGTACCCTGCGTGGTGCAGCACTTCATCTGTGATATTGCATGGACCTGAGCACCCTGCGTGGTGCAGCACTTCATCTGTGATATTGCATGGACCTGAGTACCCTGCGTGGTGCAGCACTTCATCTGTGATATTGCATGGACCTGAGCATCCTGCGTGGTGCAGCACTTCATCTGTGATATTGCATGGACCTGAGCATCCTGCGTGGTGCAGCACTTCATCTGTGATATTGCATGGACCTGAGCACCCTGCGTGGTGCAGCACTTCATCTGTGATATTGCATGGACCTGAGCACCCTGCGTGGTGCAGCACTTCATCTGTGATATTGCATGGACCTGAGCACCCTGCGTGGTGCAGCACTTCATCTGTGATATTGCATGGACCTGAGCACCCTGCGTGGTGCCTCTGCTATTTTGAAAGGACTTTTCTGTTTTGCTGTGCTTGAAAAATAAAACTGAAGCAAGGTTATTTTCCTTTCTGGTCCAGTGTCTCTTTGTCGCCCCCCTCACCCCCGGAGGACTTGGTTACAGTAAATATATTATTATAGGCACATTGATTCAATACTGTATTGTATCCTACAGATGACAACTGCACCTTTCTGGAAACTCTGTGAAGGACTCTAATTTCTCACAAATTCAATACATCTTTGCATCATACTGGCAAGACACACAGCAGGGTGCAAGTCTCATCACAACCACTAGTTGGCCACATAGAGAAGCACGTAGCACATACATGGCTCGGCAGGTTAAAGTGCATGCGTGGATGGCCTTATAAGTCTCCTTAAGTAGTGATGAAACACCTCCTGACGCACGTCATAAGCCTCTCACTACCCAAGCCAGAAACCTACTGCACACTGATGAGGGGCAAAACCCCGAAACAGTTGTCTGTGGATGGTGCTCTGGCTTACAATTCCCAGTCATTGTTACAAGGCTTGTCTAAAGAGTCTAACATTGACTTGCAGGAATGCTGCCATTCAATAGCTGACGCTGCAGGTCTTTTTCCATCATCCTTATTCGTCAAAGTGACCAAACCTCATGTTTTTTTTTTAATTGTTTGTCTCAAGGCATGTCAAACCAAAACGTAAGGGAGCAAACATCTGTATATTCAAAAGCTGTTCGGTAACTTGCTCTGAATCCGTTAGTTGTACTGAAGAATCCAACATTTAGGCTATATTCGCATGTGACGGGTACACTGGGGATTTTCTGTGGTGGATTTGGCTGCAGAAAACCGCACCGCGTTACCGTACAGCAAAGTGGATGGGATTTGAAAAATCCCATTCATGTGTTGCTGGAAAGTTCTACAGCGTCCCCTGACCGGCGGAGCGACTTCAGATCTGCAGCTCATCCATTTATGCGGAGAATTTTCAGTGCGGATTTCACCTATTCAAATGAGGCATTGAAATCTGCGTCAATTTTTTGGCTGCGTAAAATCTGCTGGGTGTGAACAGAGCCTTGTGCTCATTTACAGTCTGTGAGTAACTTCTTGCTCACCTCCAAAGACTGTTCCGTTACCTCCACAATAGTGCAACCTGGATGGAGCCGCTGTAAAATCACATCATCCGCTCCCTTGGTGTAGAGCTTAATCGTTCCTTCAGGGTCCCTGACTTAATGAAATAGTGAAAATGTTACACTTACAGAAAAACAAGTGGTTTCAAAACAATCACAATTGTTAGGGCACAACTCACCTAGAACAGACATCCTCTTCCGAGCACTGCTGAAGTCCAGAAGAGCCAGGACTTGATACGTCCTCTCTGCTCCCAGCTCATTCGTAGTGATGCTATCTTGTGTACGGGACACAAACACATAGCCAAAATTTCTGGCTGTATTTACTAATGCTTCTTCATCAGGACTGGCAGCTTTGTACACCAACTCATCTGAGGGAAAGACAAAGTTGGAAGCAGGATGACAGCTAGCAGATGACGAGTCTTTTGCTGCTAGAGCTTTCTAAACATTTCCAATAGTTGGAAAGTGCAGCAACATGTAGAAATAACACCTGATCCTTTTACCCATACATTTTCTAGAAGCAGATGCCTGGTACAGGGGTGGGTTAATGTCACAATGGGCCCTGGGCTGTTTGAGGATTGTAGGTCCCAACCAGAATAAAATGCTAAAATGATCTGACACAGTATATATACACAATACCAGAACCAAGCTTACTGCATAGACACATTACCAGAACTAAATGTACTGCATAGATACGATACCAGAACCAAGCTTACTGTAGAGGTACAGTACCAGAACTAAATGTACTGCATAGATACAGTACTAGAACCAAGCTTACTGCATAGATACAGTACTAGAATCATAGAATCCTAGAATGGTAGAAATTAAAGGGACCTCCAGGGTCATCGGGTCGACCCTCTGCTGCTGCATTAGCATACACAAGTCTTTTTCACATGTGCTGCTGTTTAGCTCAATTCCTTACATTCTGTATGTACCGTATTTTTCCATGTATAAGATGCATTTTTTTGCCCGTTTTTTCAGGTTAAAAGTTAACCTGTGTCTTATACACAGGGGGCTGGCTCAGGGGGTGTCTAATACTTACCTAGCAGCCAGTGTTCGGGTTCCTCGTGAAGGTCTGCAGTGCTGCCGCAGGCTGCCGTGTCCTCCTTCACGCTGACAGAGTAGTTATTCCTGGAAGCAGGGCTTGAATACCCTGCCTCCAGCAAGGTAATGCTCTGATTGGTTAATCCAGCGCCGCGTCAGCCAATGAAATAGTATGCTGGATTAACCAATCACACCCATTCAATGATGTTGTATATACGATAAGAAATCATGCAACAATGGATTTACATGTAAAAAAATGGATTGGCACGTAGCCATTGTGGTGCCATTATTCAAATAGGGGTCAAGATGTGAGCCCAGAAACTACAGACCGGTAAGTCTTACCTCCATTGCGGGTGAAATGTTTAAAGGGTTTCTAAGAGATGTTATCCTGACTATATAATTCCATATCAGCATGGTGCAGCATCCCATAGGGTGACCCTAGACACAAGGCACACGTTGAGGATCTGGGAGGGTAGAGTGGTCACTTGTCACGGCGGCACTTACCAGGCTCCCTGCCGGAGGGACACACGTAGACTCAGCCAGAGCAGTGCTGGGCCTCTTTCGGACACCCCTAGGATAGGGATGCGCAATAAACTGGAGAACATAGATAGCAGATTCCAGCCTCCTGATTGACTGGAATCGGCACATGTGATGGGGGCGGAGCTACACGATGACGCGTAGAAGGGGGCGGAGCCAGAACGCCGCTGCTGCCGAACCGAGCCGAAGGCAGAAGACCCTTCTGCGCAAGCGCGTCTAATCGGGCGACTAGACGCTGAAGTTAGACGGAGCCATGGAGACGGGGACGCCAGCGCAGGGAAGGTAAGTGAATAACTTCTGTATGGCTCATAATTAATGCGCAATGTACATTACAAAGTGCATTAATATGGCCATACAGAAGTGTATACCCCCACTTGCTGCCGCGGACAACCCCTTTAACTCATCATATGCTGCAGCTGTGCAATACACATAACAGAATGACCAGACATTTTTGTACAATGCACCAACACCAGACATGACATGTATGGAGGGGCCAGGAATAGATGTACTGGGCCACTACAATGGGTTTATGAGAGGTTGCTCCTGTAACACACCAACCTGATCAGCTTCTACAAGGAGGTAAGTTCTAGACTGGACCGGGGAGAGTCACTGGATCTTGTGTATCTGGACTTTTCCAAAGTCAGTGAATACACTGTGCATGTATAATGCTTTGAGGATAGCAACAATTTTACTGCCAAATAGAAACTTGGTGCTACCCCTTTAAGTTCTGCCTATACACTGTATAAGCAAGCAAAGAATTGCCAGTTCCAGTCCTCTATGAGGACTGAAGAAAAATATAAAATATATAGATAAATATTAAAATGTTGGAAAAACTATTTTCTCATTTTTAACATTACAAAAAATGTATTTGGCATCTGTAACAATCAGACTATTAAAACTACATGTATCATGCCCGGTGAGCACCATCAGGGAAAAACACAGTATCAGAATTGCACTTTTTGGTCACCCAAACGCCAAGAAAAAAAAAAGTAATATAAAGTGATCAAAATGTTTCGTTTAACCCAAAATGGTACCAATAGGAACTACAGTTGGTCTCTCAAAGACACGCACTCACACAGGAGCGAACATAGCTGAGGGGGCACAGCGCTCGGGTGAGCACTGCAGCCCCTGATTCTAGTGATTAGCAGGGGTCTAAGCAGCAGAACCCCCACTGATAAATACTTTTACATGTCTATACGACATGTCTATACGTTTTCTGAAAGTGCAGGTACTCTTTACTAAAATATATTGACTTATATGTGATTGTTTTCAGTAAGAGAAACCAAGTAATCTTGTAGATAGAATACCTTTCATGGCTCATAACAAAAAAACATGTTACAGCGAGCTCAGGGTCCTTCCTCAGGCATAATGAAATACATCTGAAGATTGTGTGTGTGTGTGTGTGTGTATATATATATATACACATATATATATATATATATATATATATATACACACACACACACATATATATATATATATACACACACACACACATATATATATATATATACACACACACACACATATATATACACACACATACACACACATATGGCACAGACATGATGTGATTAATTTGCACTTAAAAGAAGGAATTTTTACTAGAACTGGATAACTAGAG
The DNA here is from genome assembly GCF_035609145.1 of Eleutherodactylus coqui. Lineage (NCBI taxonomy): Eukaryota > Metazoa > Chordata > Amphibia > Anura > Eleutherodactylidae > Eleutherodactylus > Eleutherodactylus coqui. The sequence goes on from NC_089843.1 coordinate 222,772,807, forward strand.
AAATAACTAAATACTTAAATAGTCACTGATAAAGATGTGAAAGTTGTATGGTCCCTGAATTAGTGTAAGGGGGTCACCAGGCCAGCAGTGCTATCGGTGCTATAGATTTCTCATACTTCCCATTCACACATAAATCCTCTTGAATAATTTAACCCTCTGCTGTAAGTGTCAAGAGTTGTTATAAGTTTGTATCCCCAAATTCTTTTATGGCTTTGTGACTTGAAATTGCCTTTCAGTATAATAACTTTCATGTGTTTTATGTTGTGTCCGTGACCAGAATGCTCGGCCACGGGGAATTCTGTCTTTCTTTAATTGTGTGGCGATGAGATCTCATCCTCACATTCAGTTTTATGGTCCTGCTGTGTGTTGGTATTTGTATCATTATATACCCGGTACAGTCCCATGTTCCACGTCTGATGTTGTGTACCTGATCAGGTGCAGTAACTGTCCTGTTGGGGGTCTTTATGCTGGAGAAACAGAACAAAAACTGAAAGCGCGGTTTACGTTGGTGTTTTACGTGAGACCTACCGATGTTTATTGTCCTGTGTGAACATTGCCTTGCGTCCGTGCTGGCGCGGTGCGTAACCTCTCAGCACAGACGCAACGCTGCTGCTAATATCTTGGTGTCAGAATATATAGGACCCCTTTAGAGATGTCGTGGAGTCTATCTTTCAGAGTGTCAGAGCGGTTTTGGTGGCACGAGGAGGACTTACAGATGAGCATATAAGACATACCCATACTATAGATCCGTATTACATTCGCAGGTCATCCATTTTTCATCCAGATTTTTATTATTTTTCTATTGGGAAAATACTGATCTGTAATAGAAAAGAAAACCAATCCGGAGGCAAATGGATGCAGAATCTGTTAAATGAACAGCTTACCTCCATCTTTATCCACCATCACTGTGTGACAAATTGCCAGCAGTCGGAAGAATTCTTTTAGTTGATTATCTTGATTTTGGCAAACCAGATCAACCAAGGATCGATCCTGGAAGCTGAATTGTTTCTCTGCATATTTATTCCAGGTGAAGTCGTAAACCTGAGAAAGAGCAACATCCTTTTGAGCTGCAGGGAAGAATTTACACTGCCGAAACTTGCACCCCCCCCCCCCCCCCCCCACCGCCTCGCAAGGAAAATGCTCATAGACCACAGAAAAGGAAGATACTCAGCAGGTACAGTGGGGGATAACGCGTGCCAACGTGACTTCATCAGATCGCAACCATTGTTGGTAGCCATCACAACCCACGGGGCGACCAACAGCCTTCATTCTGATCAGCGCATATGATTGCTCATACTGCTCTCTCAACCTACTCAACTCTGCTATGCATTATCCGGCTATCTAGCAGTTATTATTGCTCCTAGTCAGTATTCTCTGGCAGTATGTATTCTTCTACAGACTTCCTAGATTTCTGACCAGGCTTGTCTTTGATTCATATTTTGAATTCCCCTGGCAGTGCGGACACGGATTCTGACCCTATGTTGGTGGACATAGCTTCTGCTTCCTGTGCCTTGCAGTCCTGATGGTTTTGACCCGGTTCTGTAGCATCCTTCAGCTCTGATGTTCTCCATCTTCCCAGCACTGACTCATGGCTTGTCATCTGGATTTTCTTTCGGCCATACTCTTCCCATCTGCTTAGTGGTTGGTGGTCGCCTTGTGGACATAACCAGGTGTCCTTTCAGCCAAATCCAACACCCCATAAGTGCAAGTGAGAACACCAGCGGCCCCAAAGATTCTACTAAGCATGATGATGTGTCCGACCACTGTGGCCTGTTTTGGGCAGACGAGCTGGACCTTAGTCATTACAGTGGCATAGCCAGTATAAGTAGAAGAAACATCTTGCCCCTTAGCAACAGGAAGGGACATTGTACAGATCAGAATTGATAAATCACTATTTTAGTCCAATTGTTGAACATAAATGACTTAAATACATTAATCAGTGCTGTAATAATTACGTTGTTTCCTATCGCTACTATACTTGCTGTGTCTGACAATAGTGCCAATAATCTTCCTTTTCTTGTGTCTGTGATTTTAGAGTTGCAAGCTGCGAATGATGTCCACTTTCATCATGACAGTTGTACCTGGTTAGCGCAACGCTTGCAGATTAACCATTTGCAATCCAATTTTGGATTCAGGGTTTCCTAGGGGGCTTTCTCTTTCTGCCATTATACATTGGCGCCATCTACTGGCTAGAGCCAGTACTGCGGTATAGGACATGCTGGAAAGGCCCCCCGACAACAGAGTGGCCAGTAATTTACAGTAAGAATACCCTGCTGGATGTCTTCCGACATCGGAGCTGTGCAGCCTTCAATTAGAATGTCTGTAGACGTCAGACAGTGGATTGGAAAGGGTTAGTAGGGCTTCAATTGTTGGTGCGGCTCAGAAGCTCTTCTATGGAACGAACATACCAGAGCGCAGCAGTAGCTGGTGGCTGAGCGGGAAGCTAGTGCGCATGCACTCCAGAGATCCCGGCCACCCAGAAGATCATCTCATACTGAGTTACAAGAAGCACCGGCCATTTCCGCTCCATAACAAAGGTGATCGGCTCTCCTAGCAGCAAGCAACAAACTGGAGAGAAGACTAAAGCTTTACAAGAAAAAGGGGCATCTCTGAAGCAGACATGTAAGCGGCGAGTGCTTTAGTTTCACATTTGTTGCCCTTTGGAATGGGGTCCCTTAGTCACCATGATGGGTCTACCACTTGTACCTATAGGATACTCTCATCCATGATGACAGTGCTGCTTTTGCAATCAGCACATTCAGATTTCCTTCTCCACAGCCTCTCAGCGATCCTTGGGCCAATGCTCCACACCCTTGGTGGGATCCAATGAAGTCCTGCACAGGTTTTCGCCACTAAATAGCAAAGAGGATTGGACTAACCAGGGAGAGGCCACGTTCTTGAAGGGCCTCTGTGCCACGTACGTTCTTGAAGGGCCTCTGTGCCACGTACGTTCTGGAAGGGCCTCTGTGCCACGTACGTTCTTGAAGGGCCTCTGTGCCACGTACGTTCTGGAAGGGCCTCTGTGCCACGTACGTTCTTGATGAAACAGACAAGCTCTGATGTGTGTGGCGCAGTCTAGTGCTCACTGAGGGGTTTCCTGGTGTTACACATTCTGCAGAGGTGATTTGATACATTGTAAAGCATTGAATATAGTAAGATAATGAACGTTCCGGTACCTCTGGATTCTCGTCACATTTGTTTGTTCCTGCCAAAACAAAAGCACTTGTAAGACATACAGTTCAATACACAAATACGGCATTATAGAATTCTCCTCTGTATCGGTTTACCATAAAGGGTTCCAGAAATGCAGCATTTCTTGAAAGTCATAATATTCTGTGTCAAAGTTCCAGTCTTATCAGAGAAGATGTATTCCACCTGACCGAGCAGGTCATTGAGGTTAGTGGACCGGACCGTGGCCGGCATGTCCTTCTCCACATAGTACATATGGAGATCCCAGTTGATGTATTTGCTGTGGACAAGATGGACGAATTCTAATCTAAACAAAAGGAAATGTGAAAGGAAATGTTCAAAATCTGGAGAATACAGAACAGTCTTGTTTACACTTGTAAATGGGGCCCTTTTCCTCTTTATCATAGTGTTGGCTCTAAACTTGTCTAGTCCACCCTGTGTTTTGTTCCTTCCCCAGTTAGCCCTCTATATAAACCGGCCCTGTTCCCTCTGCCTTGTGTGTTTATTGTGCCCTGTGCCTCTAACCAAGCTGTCCTCCTGCATATCTGCTCCTCTACAACTGATCGTCCATCTCGTGTACCAAACTTGTGTTACTGTTTAAACCCCTTTGTACTGCACCGCCATCTCGTGTACCAGACCTACGGCTCCTCCTGGACCACGCTACCCTCCTCCTGGACCACGCTACCCTCCTCCTGGACCACGCTACCCTCCCCCTGGACCACGCTACCCTCCCCCTGGACCACGCTACCCTCCCCCTGGACCACGCTACCCTCCTCCTGGACCACGCTACCCTCCTCCTGGACCACGCTACCCTCCTCCTGGACCACGCTACCCTCCCCCTGGACCACGCTACCCTCCCCCTGGACCACGCTACCCTCCTCCTGGACCACGCTACCCTCCTCCTGGACCACGCTACCCTCCCCCTGGACCACGCTACCCTCCTCCTGGACCACGCTACCCTCCCGTAAGTGGCTACAATACAAGGTTCCAGTCCTTCCCTAGACTCATGACATCTGGATTCATTTCAACAGGCCTATGTTTTTTCACTGCCCAAAGTGATCCAATATGTAAGCTCAGTTGCCCATTGGAGTCTTGCCTTTCTATTTCTCTCAAATAGCAACAGAACTTGAACTGGTAGTCTGCTAGTATAGCCAATCCATGCTAAGGAACGAGGATTGAGCAGTCGGACACGTTAGTTGGAGCCCCAGTGTTGTCTCTGGCTATAATTTGCTTGTTCTTCAGAATGATTCTTGACAATCTCCTCTGACCCCTTTTGTTAAGTTGCATCCACTGGATCCACTTTCCCTGGATGTTAATCCCCCTCCACTGATGAAAGGGTATCTCCCAGAAATGCATTCTCCAATGCTGGCTGCTTATATTAACAAATATAGGAGAATTTAAACCCAGTTGTTCCAATAATGTGATTATTAGTGCTGCGCCAAGCCACCAGTGTTTGCCCCTTGAACACAATCCTGGCAGTCTGACAGTAAGATTCTTAGACACTTTCCTGCTGGATTACCGATAACCTTCAAATCTGAGAAACTCTATGATCATTACTTTCAGACAGACAAAGAGAAATGTATCCCTCCAGTGTGTAAAATGGGGCAAGAGGACAGAGGCAAATATTAGTCGGGAGGGGGGGCTCTTGGATACAGAGGCAAATATTAGTCGGGGGGGGGGGGGGGCTCTTGGATACAGAGGCTTCTCTGGAACAAGACAATGGTGCAACAAGCACAACAATGCAGACATCTTGTGAGACAGGCCAGCCCATATATCAGTCTCCCTACGTCTCTTCTGATTAGCTTTTTCTCAGAGCCCCCCTCCTCGTTCATGCTATCTCAGCACAGTGCCCGGCCCTCCGATGACAGGTCTTAGCGAGTCGGGGTCATCTCCCCAAGCTTCAGCCGATCTCACTCCAGTGCAGCGGTAGCATTTTGTGCCTAAATGTCCTTTTATTGCACACAACAGAAACTTAAAAATGAGGATGAGAGCAGACAATCAAAGAGAAGACATTTACCTGTGGCTGGACTGGAATCTTAATGCATTGACAGAACTTTCTCAGCCACAATGTGCCCTTTAATAGCCTTCCATGGTTAAGGTAACTTGTCGCAAAAAGTTATCACAGTCCAGTTAAACTTGGCTACATGACCCGGTCAGTTTGGCACTGATCACCCTGCCTCGCTCGGATCCCCCTGCCTCGCTCGGATCCCCCTGCCTCGCTCGGATCACCCTCCCTCGCTCGGATCACCCCGCCTCGCTCGGATCACCCCGCCTCGCTCGGATCACCCTGCCTCGCTCCTCGGATCACCCTGCCTCGCTCCTCGGATCACCCTGCCTCGCTCCTCGGATCACCCTGCCTCGCTCCTCGGATCACCCTGCCTCGCTCCTCGGATCACCCTGCCTCGCTCGGATCACCCCGCCTCGCTCGGATCACCCCGCCTCGCTCGGATCACCCCGCCTCGCTCGGATCACCCCGCCTCGCTCGGATCACCCGATTTTCCCATTTTATTGTGGATTCATGCTGAAACTCATCCATGGAGAACTCGCTTACTTGTTTTATGCTGCGCTCCGGGGTCACGTGTCTGAGTTCCATACAGGAAAGCTACAATCTTAAAAAGGTGGGTGTCCCTAATAAAGGGTTTGTTCCGTGTACTTAAGAAGGGGTAACTAACATACCGTAAGGCTGACTGGCCTAACAAGTCATGGAGGTAACTGCCATCGGATCCCATAATGCCTTTCAATTAGTAATGCTACCAATTCTACACCTGAAGCCGGACACAGAAGATTCTCACAATGCGGACATTTCATTACATACATTAATTTCTATTCCAATTCCCTAACATTGTGGATCCAAGATATTGTACAGCCGGTCTTCTATATAGTCGTATCCTCATGCTCCTGTATGACCTTACGTGATATACATCGCCATTGGGACAATGGTGCTCATCAGGATGGTGTAAGCCCAGAAGGTGAGGAAGGCGCTGTAAGTTGGGGTTATGTTTGAACGTAAAGGTGGGATATAATTGTGTTTTTCCATTAACCACGTTGTCCAAAAACCTGAGGCGATGGCCAATGACAAAGAGCAGGCGATGAGAATGACAAATACCTACAAAGGAAGTGGACAAAGTTAACATCGAGGCCCCGATGGGGATGCACCCTGTAAGTGGTTACTAATGTATTTGTATCTATTTAGGGAAACAGACAATTAGATACAGTATTTCATTATTCGGAGGTTTTTGGAAGAAACAATAAAAAGATCAGTTCAAATGAAAAGTGCTGAAAGTTAAAAAATGCTAATCAGATCCATATTGAATAAAGTAAAGTTGGCAATGTAGTGAGCCCAGCAGTCTGACGCCGGCCTAGCACACACTTACCTCTGTGCCCCTAATAGATAAGGAGGTGCGCACCTCTTCACATACCAACAGCATCCCCGGCACCTCTGTGAGCCCCCCAAGACATGTGCGCTGGGTCCCACCTGACGTACATTTCTGGTATAAATATGCATAAATCTGCCCAAGGTGGCCACGCCCCCTCTCAACAAACTCTGCCCACAAGAGAATAATGGGTATGCCCCTTTAATTATACTGAGAGATGGCAAAGTTAAAACATGGAAGTAATGGCACTTGAAGAGACCCCCTGCCTGACTCGTGTTTGCATAGCTTTGTCCAAGGCGTAGACTCTTGTAGCCACCATTACACATTAGCATAACCCCACCCTCATAAAATGATAGAACCAATTACTGACATACAGGAAGCTAAAATGAATTGACATACAATGTATAAAAAATGTACATCCTGCCTACAAAACCATTAGTGATAAAACAGCCACCATATGGTCTCCATTCTAATAAAAGCATTCCACCACGTGGCTGCGAGGGGCGGCCGGCCCTTTCAAGAATGTTCATTTCCATTGCTGTTGATTGATAATGCCCCTACTAAAGTCACATGATATAAAAGCTCCAATCACAGTTTACACACTGAGCTCAGACGAATCCGCTTACCATATAGAATTTGGCGGCCTCCTCCTAGACTCAGCCCCCCAGCGGATCGCCTTCTCACTTGCTGTTTGGGAGTATATAGTAATAGAAGGGACGCCTCCGTACGGCTCGTTACCAACACTTTATTACACTATATCCCGTATTCTACCTCTGTATTAGAGATGACATTGGGAGGAAGCCATCGCTAGTTGTGTCTGGGATTCTTGAAGTGGTGATCACAATTGACATTCTATTTCTTGGACTCCGGTGAAGCGCGTTCTGTAACACACTGTATGAATACGGCATGAAGAAGCTGCAGAAGTCGCACAGTGCAGCCATGGTAGACACCAGCGCCTATTCTAGCCATGAATCCACATGCATATAGAATTTCTGTATGAAAAAGTGATATTTCACTTTACCCAGAAACCCCTTTACAATCCCCCCTGCAGCTCGAGCTCCCTCTGCAGGCCGAGTAGTTACCACCGTGACCAGGCGAAGGTTGCTGCACCCACTCGAGCTACTCCCCGTTAGCTCCTGTTATGCACAATGTGACTATAGTTGTATGTGATCTTGTGAATGGCTGACATCAGCTTCACTGGTCCATCCAGGAGCAGCGGGAAGAGTCTCCGACCGCTGAACTACACTCTGTATAGGGTAGTCTGAGAATCTGGGGGCCATTTACAAGAATGGAAAGGGGAGTGGGGATGGAGCAATCCATGGCAGAAAGATGAAGGGGAGGCACCAGATATCATTATATTCAGTATTAGAATTTATGTGCAGAACCCGAGAGGGGGGGTTTATACTCTTGTAGAGTTAGAGGTCTTCATTATTGACCATTTCCAGAAAGACTTGTAAGACTAGAACATGAACACTTACAGTAACCATAAGAGAATTCATCATCAGGTCCAATTCCGTCTGCTTCACTGTGAATTTCCCACAATTCTTCATGATTTTGGAGTCGAATCCTGTGTGATTGAAAGTATAAGGATTTACCAGCTATGTGGTTGTAATATAAGAGGAAGACTCCTAAAATACCAAGGACAATAAATGTACACAGATGTTTGGGCGCCCCTTGCCAAGTTGTCTATTCTGTTGGGTTTCTAAGTAGAAAGAAGTTAAACGTCTGTTGGCAAAAAATGAAATTTTAAATATTTTTGCAAGTTTTAATTCTCCATTGCGGTTTATTAATGAGATCTGTATAGTGAGACAATGGAACCACAACAGGCTAGGGCCACATCTGAGTGCTGGCCATCATGGAGGCCTTCAAACAAGGCCGAATACCACCGTATCGAAGGATCAACGGCAGAGAAGAGCGGCAGGTAACGGAAGTTACAGGAGGCGACGGGAGTTACAGGAGGCGACGGGAGTTACAGGAGGCGACGGGAGTTACAGGGGGCGACGGGAGTTACAGGAGGCGACGGGAGTTACAGGAGGCGACAGGGAGTTACAGGGGGCGACGGGAGTTACAGGGGGCGACGGGAGTTACAGGGGGCGACGGGAGTTACAGGGGGCGACGGGAGTTACAGGGGGCGACGGGAGTTACAGGGGGCGACGGGAGTTACAGGGGGCGACGGGAGTTACAGGGGGCGACGGGAGTTACAGGGGGCGACGGGAGTTACAGGAGGCGACGGGAGTTACAGGGGGCGACGGGAGTTACAGGAGGCGACGGGAGTTACAGGAGGCGACAGGGAGTTACAGGGGGCGACGGGAGTTACAGGGGGCGACGGGAGTTACAGGGGGCGACGGGAGTTACAGGGGGCGACGGGAGTTACAGGGGGCGACGGGAGTTACAGGGGGCGACGGGAGTTACAGGGGGCGACGGGAGTTACAGGGGGCGACGGGAGTTACAGGGGGCGACGGGAGTTACAGGGGGCGACGGGAGTTACAGGGGGCGACGGGAGTTACAGGGGGCGACGGGAGTTACAGGCGGCGACGGGAGTTACAGGCGGCGACGGGAGTTACAGGCGGCGACGGGAGTTACAGGCGGCGACGGGAGTTACAGGCGGCGACGGGAGTTACAGGCGGCGACGGGAGTTACAGGCGGCGACGGGAGTTACAGGCGGCGACGGGAGTTACAGGCGGCGACGGGAGTTACAGGCGGCGACGGGAGTTACAGGGGGCGACGGGAGTTACAGGGGGCGACGGGAGTTACAGGGGGCGACGGGAGTTACAGGGGGCGACGGGAGTTACAGGGGGCGACGGGAGTTACAGGGGGCGACGGGAGTTACAGGGGGCGACGGGAGTTACAGGGGGCGACGGGAGTTACAGGGGGCGACGGGAGTTACAGGGGGCGACGGGAGTTACAGGGGGCGACGGGAGTTACAGGGGGCGACAGGGAGTTACAGGAGGCGACGGGAGTTACAGGAGGCGACAGGGAGTTACAGGGGGCGACGGGAGTTACAGGGGGCGACGGGAGTTACAGGGGGCGACGGGAGTTACAGGGGGCGACGGGAGTTACAGGGGGCGACGGGAGTTACAGGGGGCGACGGGAGTTACAGGGGGCGACGGGAGTTACAGGGGGCGACGGGAGTTACAGGGGGCGACGGGAGTTACAGGCGGCGACGGGAGTTACAGGCGGCGACGGGAGTTACAGGCGGCGACGGGAGTTACAGGCGGCGACGGGAGTTACAGGCGGCGACGGGAGTTACAGGCGGCGACGGGAGTTACAGGCGGCGACGGGAGTTACAGGCGGCGACGGGAGTTACAGGCGGCGACGGGAGTTACAGGGGGCGACGGGAGTTACAGGGGGCGACGGGAGTTACAGGGGGCGACGGGAGTTACAGGGGGCGACGGGAGTTACAGGGGGCGACGGGAGTTACAGGGGGCGACGGGAGTTACAGGGGGCGACGGGAGTTACAGGGGGCGACGGGAGTTACAGGGGGCGACGGGAGTTACAGGGGGCGACGGGAGTTACAGGGGGCGACGGGAGTTACAGGGGGCGACGGGAGTTACAGGGGGCGACGGGAGTTACAGGGGGCGACGGGAGTTACAGGAGGCGACGGGAGTTACAGGAGGCAATGGGAGTTACAGGAGGTGACATCGCATGTTGTCCCGGGATCGGACGGTTGCTTTATAATTCTTTAAAGTCCTTTTTATTTTTCTTACCAGTCTGTAATTGTCCCCTCGTACTATTAGGGCTCGGTCACACGGGCGTTTTTACACTTAAAAAGAGCGCTGCCCGCTATCCTCTGCCACAGCTGTGCCACATTCTCTATCAGGGGCATGGGGACACTGCTAGTTACTACATGCAACAGAGGGGTGGGCATTCAGATGCTGTCTTGGGGCTGATTGGATGATGACTATACAGACTATATGGATTACAAACAGCAGGGCAGCAGAAAAGTAGGAAAATCTACTTGGAAAATTGAGTTGACAGAGCTCAGACGGTGCAAACACCAAAAGCAGCAGCTAATGAAGACCTCCGCTGTTTTTGAACATTTTTGAAGACTCATGTACACTTTAAGTGGAATATGATGAGCCTTTCCCTCGTTTCCTGTATTATGTTGTGTGTCAACACCAATCAATCACTTATGTACTATTGAGTATTGTGTACTACCCTTGTACTTGTAGATGTGAACTGTGCCTGAGCCCGTCGTCTTTCATGGTGCGGTGCTGCTCTGTTTTTCCATTGCCATTGTAATGGATGTGCCTGTACAATTTTGTGTCTCCTGCCCATTCTTGGTTGCATGAGTCGTCCATGGTGGATGTCATCATGACCGAGATACGCCGACTCACTTCCTATATAGTTTAGTTTACTCTACTTTTAAAAAATGGTCTTCAGCTCCTGCCAAACGTGCATAAAGGGGTCTACATCCTCGTCATCCTCTTCACTGCCAGCATGTCCACAAGTAAGCTATGTGGACTGTCCATATATTAATCTATGAGAGATTCACAGGAAGCTGGGGGATGACATTTGTATACTCACCCACGGCCTGGTTCCTGCTCTCATCGAAGATCTGCCTTTTTCAGATCGCTCCCCCATAGACCTCGGACTTCAGGACACAGACCAGTTTTTTAAATCTGACAAATCTTTGGAATACTTTTACTTATCCAGGAGATGCTGAGAAGGTTTTATTAGGACACACTGCACTTTATTTGGGTGGTAAATTTAGGTTCATACATTTTGGGCTTATTTTTTAAAAAAGGTTCAAAATTTGCAAAAGAATTGAAATGTTTAACACTTTGCAATCCAGTTTTGGATTCAGGGTTTCCTAGGGGGCTTTCTCTTTCTGCCATTATACAATGGCGCCATCTGCTGGCTAGAGCCAGTACTGCGGTATAGGACATGCTGGAGAGGCCCTCAACAACAGAGCGCCCAGTAATATACAGTAAGAATACCCTGCCGGACGTCTTCCGACATTGGAGCTGCACAGCCTTCAATCAGAATGTCTTTAGACGGCAGACAGTGGATTGGAAAGGGTTAATATTTCAAAATGTATTTGCCTGTAAGGCAGATAGTAATACCACACAAATTGGTTGGTTCGAGGGTTTGGCCACTGTAGGATAACTCTGTTACACTCTTAAGATATCATATGTATATTGTAGTCACTTCCATGCAGTGCAGACCATAAGTATACACTCGGGAGGATGAGCTGTGATCTCCTCTATCATAACTGTGTGACAGAAGCTGTGTGATCATCATCAGTAACAGTAATTAGAGCGCCTGTGTCACCTTAAAACTAATTCTGTGGTAGGGCCCATATAATAGTATCACACAGATATTATGCTGCCTGAGAAACTAAGTTGAGAATACAAATCCAAGTAGATGTGAGCTGGTCAGAACTGAGATCACATGACCACCAGAGGATGAAGCAGCCATGAGTTCTGGATAGAAAGCAATAACTAATCAAGGTAATTCTAGACAACTTCTATATATTGAGAGACTAGTTACAGAACCAAGGGGGGGGGGGGGGGAAATCACTCAATACTACCTTGATTCTGTAGTTTTTAGAAATCTTTCATACGAGGCCATACTGTGCGGCTTGACTCACACACAGACCTCAAATGAAGGAGCACCTTGTGCATTGTGAGGCCCCCTATCTAATGGGATGTTTAGCAGGCAGCACTCCAGTTTCACTCGGAGTCCTTGAGTTGCCTATAGAAACACTCCTGTCCCTTCCAAGTTTCCCATTTTGTAAACTACACCCCTTAAACAATTTATCTAGGAGTCTAAAGATCCTTTTATATGCATGATTATCGCTTAAAATGGCCAAAACGGAGAGATAATCATTACATTTAAACGCGGGGTCGTGCACTTTTCGTTTGAGTGATTTTTAAGTTAACTTAAAATCCATTGTTCAGCTACTGAGAGATAAAGCAAACACATTTATCTCTCAATAGATTGCATGCTGTTCTCCCCACAATACGTTTACACTAGCCGAGAGAGAACAATGCAATCTGCAGGGAGAACAATGCAATCTGACAACAGCCACAAGGAGAACAATGCAGCAGTTTGAACAGCTGGGGTGTGTTTAAACACATGCTGGGCTCTGCAAAGAACGTCTGGAGGCCCTTTTACATGTAAAAGAAAAAAAGTGTTAATGGCCATACAAATTTATAACAACTTTTGACACTTTCAACAGGTTAAACTCTTCAAGAGGATTCATGCGTGAATGGAAAGTATGATAAATCTATAGCACAGATAACACTAATTCAGGGACCATAAAACCTTCACATCTTTATCAGTGACTATTTAAGTATTTATTTTTCAACTCATCCTGTTGTGGATTCTTTTAAGTGCAAATTAATCACATTCATGTCTGTGCCTATATATGATCTGAGAGCTGCTTCTGATTGGGCACAGTGCTCAGCCAATCAGAGGCAGCCCTTTCAGCAGGCGGGAATTTTAAATCCAAACAACCTAATACAGACATCCCTATACCAAAAACCGATTGATCGGCCCACATACCTCAGATGGGACAGTTACCACCCTAAAACACATCAAAAAGTCCATTGTCTACAGCCAGGCCATCAGATACAACCGGATCTGCTCCAACCCAACAGACAGAGAGGAACATTTGTACCATCTTAAAAGAACATTTATAAATCAGGACAACCATTCCACTTCAACTGATGACCAAATCACCAGAACCACTAGAAGACCCAGGAATCAGCTACTCCAATACACAGAGAGGAAAGAAAACAATTGTGTACCTCTAGTAGTGACCTAGAATCCGCAACTAGAGGTACTAGGGTAAACCGCAAAGAACCTCCATCATACCTACACAAGGACGACTGTCTGACCACCAGATTCCCAGACCCTCCTATGTTACAGGCAACCCCCAAGTCTGAGGAGTCTTATAATCAGGAGTGCATTGTCCTCCAACACACAAAAAGGAACTTATCCCTGTAAGGTAAGGAGCTGTAAGACCTGCTGACATGTACTGACCGCGGACAGGATACATAACCCCAACACACAGCAGGACTATAAGATCCCTGTAATGTAAGGAGCTGTAAGACCTGCTGACATGTACGGACCGCGGACAGGATGCATAACCCCAACACACAGCAGGACTATAAGATCCCTGTAATGTAAGGAGCTGTAAGACCTGCTGCCATGTACGGACCGCGGACAGGATACATAACCCCAACACACAGCAGGACTATAAGATCCCTGTAATGTAAGGAGCTGTAAGACCTGCTGACATGTACGGACCGCGGACAGGATGCATAACCCCAACACACAGCAGGACTATAAGATCCCTGTAATGTAAGGAGCTGTAAGACCTGCTGACATGTACGGACCGCCGGCAGGATACATAACCCCAACACACAGCAGGACTATAAGATCCCTGTAATGTAAGGAGCTGTAAGACCTGCTGACATGTACGGACCGCAGACAGGATACATAACCCAACACACAGCAGGACTATAAGATCCCTGTAATGTAAGGAGCTGTAAGACCTGCTGACATGTACGGACCGCAGACAGGATACATAACCCCAACACACAGCAGGACTATGAGATCCCTGTAATGTAAGGAGCTGTAAGACCTGCTGACATGTACGGACCGCCGACAGGATACAGATCCCCAACACACAGCAGGTCTATAAGATCCCTGTAATGTAAGGAGCTGTAAGACCTGCTGACATGTACGGACCGCAGACAGGATACATAACCCCGACACACAGAAGGACTATAAGATCCCTGTAATGTAAGGAGTTGTAAGACCTGCTGACATGTACGGACCGCAGACAGGATACATAACTCCAACACACAGCAGGACTATAAGATCCCTGCAATGTAAGGGACTGTAAGACCTGCTGACATGTACGGACCGCCGACAGGATATATAACCCCAATACACAGCAGGACTATAAGATCCCTGTAATGTAAGGAGCTGTAAGACCTGCTGACATGTACGGACCGCGGACAGGATACATAACCCCAACACACAGCAGGACTATAAGATCCCTGTAATGTAAGGAGCTGTAAGACCTGCTGACATGTACGGACCGCGGACGGGATACATAACCCCAACACACAGCAGGACTATAAGATCCCTGTAATGTAAGGAGCTGTAAGACCTGCTGACATGTACGGACCGCGGAAAGGATACATAACCCCAACACACAGCAGGACTATAAGATCCCTGTAATGTAAGGAGCTGTAAGACCTGCTGACATGTACGAACCGCGGACAGGATACATAACCCCAACACACAGCAGGACTATAAGATCCCTGTAAATGTAAGGAGCTGTAAGACCTGCTGACATGTACGGACCGCAGACAGGATACATAACTCCAACACACAGCAGGACTATAAGATCCCTGTAATGTAAGGAGCTGTAAGACCTGCTGACATGTACGGACCGCAGACAGGATACATAACCCCAACACACAGCAGGACTATAAGATCCCTGTAATGTAAGGGACTGTAAGACCTGCTCACATGTACGGGCCGCGGACAGGATACATAACCCCAACACACAGCAGGACTATAAGATCCCTGTAATGTCAGCAGGTCTTACAGCTCCTTACATGTACAGACCGCGGACAGGATACATAACTCCAACACACAGCAGGACTATAAGATCCCTGTAATGTAAGGAGCTGTAAGACCTGCTGACATGTACGGACCGCAGACAGGATACAGATCCCCAACACACAGCAGGACTATAAGATCCCTGTAATGTAAGGAGCTGTAAGACCTGCTGACATGTACGGACCGCGGACAGGATACATAACCCCAACACACAGCAGGACTATAAGATCCCTGTAATGTAGGGAGCTGTAAGACCTGCTCACATGTACGGACCACAGACAGGATACATATCCCCAACACACAGCAGGACTATAAGATCCCTGTAATGTAAGGAGCTGTAAGACCTGCTGACATGTACGGACCACAGACAGGATACATAACCCCAATACACAGCAGGGCTATAAGATCCCTGTAATGTAAGGAGCTGTAAGACCTGCTGACATGTATGGACCGCAGACAGGATACAGATCCCCAACACACAGCAGGACTATAAGATCCCTGTAATGTAAGGAGCTGTAAGACCTGCTGACATGTACGGACCGCCGACAGGATACACAACCCCAACACACAGCAGGACTATAAGATCCCTCTAATGTAAGGAGCTGTAAGACCTGCTGACATGTACGGACCGCGGACAGGATACATAACCCCAACACACAGCAGGACTATAAGATCCCTGTTATGTAAGGAGCTGTAAGACCTGCTGACATGTACGGACCGCAGACAGGATACATAACCCCAACACACAGCAGGACTATAAGATCCCTGTAATGTAAGGGGCTGTAAGACCTGCTGACATGTACGGACCGCAGACAGTATACATAACCCCAACACACAGCAGGACTATAAGATCCCTGTAATGTAAGGAGCTGTAAGACCTGCTGACATGTACGGACCGCCGACAGGATACATATATACACACAGCAGGACTATAAGATCCCTGTAATGTAAGGGGCTGTAAGACCTGCTGACATGTACGGACCGCGGACAGGATACATAACCCCAACACACAGCAGGACTATAAGATCCCTGTTATGTAAGGAGCTGTAAGACCTGCTGACATGTACGGACCGCAGACAGTATACATAACCCCAACACACAGCAGGACTATAAGATCCCTGTAATGTAAGGAGCTGTAAGACCTGCTGACATGTACGGACCGCAGACAGTATACATAGCCCCAACACACAGCAGGACTATAAGATCCCTGTAATGTAAGGAGCTGTAAGACCTGCTGACATGTACGGACCGCAGACAGGATACATAACCTCAACACACAGCAGGACTATAAGATCCCTGTAATGTAAGGAGCTGTAAGACCTGCTGACATGTACGGACCGCCGACAGGATACAGATCCCCAACACACAGCAGGACTATAAGATCCCTTTAATGTAAGGAGCTGTAAGACCTGCTGACATGTACGGACCGCAGACAGGATACGGATCCCCAACACACAGCAGGACTATAAGATCCCTGTAATGTAAGGAGCTGTAAGACCTGCTGACATGTACGGACCGCGGACAGGATACATAACCCCAACACACAGCAGGACTATAAGATCCCTGTAATGTAAGGAGCTGTAAGACCTGCTGACATGTACGGACCACGGACAGGATACATAACCCCAATACACAGCAGGACTATAAGATCCCTGTTATGTAAGGAGCTGTAAGACCTGCTGACATGTACGGACCGCAGACAGGATACATAACCCCAACACACAGCAGGACTATAAGATCCCTGTAATGTAAGGAGCTGTAAGACCTGCTGACATGTACGGACCGCCGACAGGATACATATATACACACAGCAGGACTATAAGATCCCTGTAATGTAAGGAGCTGTAAGACCTGCTGACATGTACGGACCGCCGACAGGATACAGATCCCCAACACACAGCAGGACTATAAGATCCCTTTAATGTAAGGAGCTGTAAGACCTGCTGACATGTACGGACCGCGGACAGGATACATAACTCCAACACACAGCAGGACTATAAGATCCCTGTAATGTAAGGAGCTGTAAGACCTGCTGACATGTACGGACCGCCGACAGGATACATATATACACACAGCAGGACTATAAGATCCCTGTAATGTAAGGAGCTGTAAGACCTGCTGACATGTACGGACCGCCGACAGGATACAGATCCCCAACACACAGCAGGACTATAAGATCCCTGTAATGTAAGGAGCTGTAAGACCTGCTGACATGTACAGACCGCGAACAGGATACATAACCCCAACACACAGCAGGACTATAAGATCCCTGTAATGTAAGGAGCTGTAAGACCTGCTGACATGTACGGACCGCGGACAGGATACATAACCCCAACACACAGCAGGACTATAAGATCCCTGTAATGTAAGGAGCTGTAAGACCTGCTGACATGTACGGACAGCAGACAGGATACATAACCCCAACACACAGCAGGACTATAAGATCCCTGTAATGTAAGGAGCTGTAAGACCTGCTGAAATTTCCGGACCGCCGACAGGATACATAACCCCAACACACAGCAGGACTATAAGATCCCTGTAATGTAAGGAGCTGTAAGACCTGCTGACATGTACGGACCGCAGACAGGATACATAACCCCAACACACAGCAGGACTATAAGATCCCTGTAATGTAAGGAGCTGTAAGACCTGCTGACATGTACGGACCGCAGACAGGATACATAACCCCAACACACAGCAGGACTATCACATTTTGCTGTACTTTATTGTATTTGATCACTTACCGGCATAGATGACCATTCCATAGCAGTACTCAGTGTTGCGGATCTTACACCCCCTCAGGATCATACAATTGTTATCTAAGGAGTACTTTTCCCCGTTCCATTCCAGTGTTCCTATGAAGGAATGCATGTTGCTATTTGCGTCATCACAGACAACTTTACCTAAATGCAAACAAAGGACATTGCAAAAAGTGATGTATTCAGCAAATAAAGGAGCGGTATACAGGGTAACTAGAAGGGCTTATTCACAGTTCCGTATACGATATTTGCCTGAGATTCTAGGGATAAAAACACTTATATGCTTCTAAGGTCTTTGGATGTGCCAAAAGTGTCTGTTTATCCTAGAAGACGGCGATCCTGTGATCTCCCAATTTAGGCGGGACAGTCCCGCTTTGGGACCCTTTGTCCCACTTCCCCCAGGGACACTAAGCGGGACAGCCTTTTGTCCTGCTTTGGAGACATCTGTCCCGCTTTCGGGACAGAGGGTCACCAAGAAGGTGATTATCAGCGGGGGTGCCGTGGCTTCCCAGCTGGTAATCACTGAGCGACGCTGTTGCGGGATGCACATACTGACAGCAGTGTGTGCACCCAGGATCCTCCTCCGCTGACCTCTACTCATTGGAAAAGAAAATGGGGGAGGAGTCCTGGTGCACACACTTCCACCTACAGCAGTGCGGAGCAAAGGAGCAGCGGCACTTTGAAGACGACAAGGAGAGGGTAAGTATATCGGTCTCAGGGGGGCGACTGTGGGAGGCAGTATTAATACTGGGGCCAATATAAGGAACACTATTACTACTGAGGCCACTATGGGGACACTACTACTACTGGAGCAATTGTGGAGGTCACTATTTCTACTGGAGCCATTGTGGAGGCTGATATAGGGGACACTATTATTACTGGGGCCACTGTGGGGGTCACTATTACTACTGGGGCTAAAAATATAGGGGACACTATTATTACTGGGGCCACTGTGGGGGTCACTATTACTACTGGGGCTAAAAATATAGGGGACACTACTACTACTGGAGCAATTGTGGAGGTCACTATTTCTACTGGAGCCATTGTGGAGGCTGATATAGGGGAAACTATTATTACTGGGGCCACTGTGGGGGTCACTATTACTACCAGGGCCACTGTGGGGGTCACTATTACTAATGGGGCCACTGTGGGGGTCACTATTATTACTGGAACCACTGTTAGGGTCACTAATACTACTGGAACCGCTGTAGTAGTCACTATTACTAATGGGGTCAAGTTGTCCCACTATACTTCTATGTATACTCTGCATGGTGGTGGCCGTGGCACCGCTGTACACATCGCCTCTCAGTAAAGACCCCATCCATCACACCCATGCCTTGGTGAGATCGCTGCTTGTCCTCTTGCACACCTTACAGGTTCTCCGGTATGTAGCCTGATGATGTCATCAGTGTCTTGGATCTTGTGATCAGCATACCAGAGCGCATGTGGGCAGCCGGGATTACGGTCAGCATACTAAGATATGGCACTGCATTAGACCCTGGGCCACGTAAAGTGGCATGCATGGATTACACATCTCTTCACTATAATGCTCTGTAGATGTGACTGTAACGTTACACCCTTAGGCCGACTGCACACAAACAGATTTGAATTGCGGAATCTGCGATCGGCACCCGTGCGAACGATCCGCTATAATATTCACCCATTGGAAGGCAATACGTTCCGCGGCTTCACGCAGACAAGCGGATGCGAATGGCAATTGTTTTCAAGCAGATCGCAGCATGCTGGATTTTTGCACAGATTCCGCATGGAGGGGCTTCACTGATCCCTATGGGAGTGTTCGAATCACAGTGCATCCGCAAATTACATTGCGGATGGATGCGGATTTGTAGGCGGACAGTTCACAGGATGCTGGGAAACCAGATAACAAAATGAATAAGAGGGAGCAGGAATGTGGGTAATAGACCGTGCAGGAAGAACATCCATTGCAGCAGCCGGGGATCTATATGGGCAGTCATTGCTCTCCAAAGCCAAAATCGGAGGATGCCGTTCTGAAAGTTCTAGGCTCTCACCACCAAATTGTCGTCTGGGCATTAACCCTTTCCAATCCAATTTTGGATTCAGGGTTTCCTAGGGGGGTTTCTCTTTCTGTCATTACACAATGGTGCCACCTGCTGGCTAGAGCCAGTACTGCGGTATGTGACATGCTGGAGAGGCCCCCGACAACAGAGCGGCCAGTGATATACAGTAAGAATACCCTGCCGGACAGAAGCTGTACAGCCCTCAATCAGAATGTATTTAGACATCAGAAAGTGGATTGGAAAGGGTTAATCTCTTGTATGGAAGGGTTTTTCCAGGGGGGTTGGGCTACTTTCTGATGTAATCACCTGCTTGCACTCTTTTTTCCTCATTCGTCCGCAAACAATTGCAATTTGTTTCCACGATGAATCGCAGGTTTCCCGCTTGCGGGATTCGACCCGTTCGTGTGCCGGCGGCTTTAGGGGAATAAACCCTGCAGTCATCTTAAGAAATCTAAGCATCCAACACGCTCACCATCAAATGCTGCCAGGGCCTCCGGGCTGCAGAGACGGGTATGTGTGACCATGAGGGCTTGCTTAAACTTCAGATTTGTTTCCCTGAAAAAAAAAAAAAAAGACATGAATGGGTTAATGTCGGACATCGTTATCACACATCATCCAAAAGGGAAAAGCATGAGGTCTGCAACTAATGGATGATGGACACATCCGGCACGAAGGGGTAACCCACTCGCATGAAACCAAGAGCGTACGTACCCCAGAGGCAGACCATGTGACTGCCAAGGGGCCCTCAGAAAGAGGGGCTCCCGCTGGGACTGCTGCTGGGTAATGAGGCCATATGCAGGACCTTCATCCAAAGAGGAACTGAACTGTTAGTAAACAGGATGTGGAGAATTGGCCCAAAAGGTCATATTAAAGGGCATGGAACGGGAAACACATACCACGATCATCAGACACCATAATGGGGGGCCCATTTCGATTTTGACCATGGGGCCCCGTCTCTATGCCACTGCTCAGCCCGCTGCTTGTATTGACAGCACAGGAGTCATTCGATGGATTGTGTCATTATACTTGTTTCCTGCTTCTACCGGCTCTACTATTCCCTCCCTTTGACCCAATGCACACGGGCGGATTTGTGCTGCACATTTCCATGGCGGGCGTCTGGCTGCGGATTCTGCAGCAATGTCTGTCCAGAGCATGCAATGTAAAGGGATTCCTCCCTGCACACCAGCGGTAATCACTTGCTATTTCCGTGTGTATGAAGAATCCCAGCATGCTCCATTGTTGTGCGGACTCACACGGACGGCTTCCATTGCAGTCAATGGAAACCGTCCGAACCCACAGCAATTCTGAAATGTCAATTTCAAAACCACCGGAGGTACACAGGGGTCACCGGCCAGGGACAGGGTCTGACTCCGCTGTGGGGTTCGACCCGCCGTGTGCATTCGGCCCGTAGGTCATGGTTTTCTTGTTGTATTACTTCTCTTTCTTGTTTTTTAGGGTGATTTCGCACAGGTTTGTGGCAGGATTTCATGAAGCCTTTTGGGCCAAAGCTGAAAGTGGATTCAAGAAGAACAATAAAGGAAGGTCTAATTCTCCCTCCTGCTGGACCCACTTCTGGCTTTGGCCCTAGAAACTGAGCCTGTGCGTCAAACTACCCTAAACATTAGTCTAAGAGTTCAGAAAAACTAGAACTGCTTTTATACTTAAGATGTAGTTACAGCTAGCTAACAGCAGAGGGCAATTAAGTCACCCATAATGGGCTGCATGAAGATCGGGAGACACCAACATCAAACGTTTCTAAATGATTTGGTTTTTATTGCATAGATATGATAATAGAACCACCATTACCACATATAGTAGATGCAATAACAGGATCAGGTTTATGGCATAGATACGGTACCAGAAACAAAGTTTAACCCCTTAGTGACCACGCCTGTTTGCGCCTTAGTGACGGAGCCAAATTTTGGAAATCTGACGTGTGTCACTTTAACATGGAATAACTCCGTAAAGGTTTTGCATATCCCGGTGATTCTGACATTGTTTTTTCACCACATGTTGTACTTCATTTAGGTGGTAAAAATAGACCAATAGAACTTGTATATATTTATTAAAAGTGCCAATATTGGGAGAATTTTCAACTGTAATATCTCAAATATGTGCAAACATACTGCACAAATCTTTGCTAAGATATATATTTCCATCTGTTTACTTTATTCTGGATGCACGTCTGAAAAACTTTAGTTTTTTTTAACCATTTAGGAGACGTACAAATTTAACATTACTTTTCCGCATTTTGAGGAACACTTTGTTTTCCTACAGCAATCCAAGATTGGAAAGGCTCATAGGAGTCAGAATGATAGATCCCCCCCAAATGATGCCATTTTATAAACTACACCCGTTAATGTACTCACTGAGGGGGATCAGGAGGATTTTGACTCCAGTTTTTCTTCAGGAGTCAATGCAATTTAGAGGAGAAAAAATAAAATTTCCCATTTTTGCAAATATGTTATTTTAAAGACTTATTTTTTCTATAGTCTCGGTGAGAATTCTGGCCACATTTTTTTTGCAAAAATTATTATAAAGCAAGTGAAAAATAAGTAAAATTTCATTATTTTCATAAATTTGTCACTTTCATGCGTGTCTTGTTTTAAGCAGGAAAACGGGTGGGACGCAGCCCAAATGTTATAGCACTCGTTCTTGTGTTCAGCAATACCCTCATTATAGCCCCACTCTGCATACAGGACACACGGCCCAGCCTATAATGGAGGGCGCCGGACACACGGCCCGGCCTATAATGGAGGGCCCCGGACACACGGCCCGGCCTATAATGGAGGGCCCCGGACACACGGCCCGGCCTATAATGGGCCCCCCCCCAACCCCCCTCCTTTTGGCGTTTCCTATATATGAAATAAAATTAATAATGTAAAGCTAGCTGTATGATAGGTTTCCCAGCAGGGGTGATTACAGAGGCCTGGGTTGGGGGAACATATGGGGCATTAAAATCGTGTATCCCTCCTCCTCCCTTGTTTGCTGCAGACGCGACACTTTTTTGGGGGTATTTTTTGCCTGCAGCCTCAGGGATAGGATTCATAAAATGGCGCTCTGTGAGCCTTCGCACCTCCTCAGATTGTTAATGCATCCTCCAATAAAAGATGCTCTACAAGCTCCTCCTGGAACTGCAGGAAGCTCAGCGTGCCCCCGGATGACTTATAAATGACGTGCGCGTTATAGGTAGCGGTCTGTATCAGGTAGATCGCTACCTTCTTATAGCAGGCTCTCGTCTTGCGCTTTACGAGATACGGCTGTAGAGCCTGGTCGGACAGATCGACGCCCCCATAAATTTGTTATAGTCCGTCACACGGACCGCTTTTCTTTTCTGCGTTGCGGCCCCCTCTCCCTTACAGCAGCGCAGGCCTCTGTGTGCACGGTGGACAACATGTAGACGTTTTTTGTCACACCACTTTATGGCTAGTAAGGGGTCGTTTGTCAGCGGGTAAGACGCTCCTCTGTCCACACGTCTGGACGCCGGGGATTGTGGGAAGCCCACCCCATTTCTGCGCACCGTTCCGCAGGCCCCTGTATCTGCGGCATGTAATGCCCTATAAAGGGGGGTGCTGGTATAATAATTGCCCGTATATATGTGGTCCCCTTTATTTAAATATCGCCCCACGAGCCCCACATGATTTTTTCACTTATGCCGATATTTTCGGGACAGTTGGGGGATTTAGCTGGCGGTCTCTGCCCTCATAATATCGGATGTATATCCTGTCGCTCTCACAAACTTTATAAAGCTTGACGCCATATCTTGCGCGTTTGGAGGGAATAATTGGCGAAAGCACAGACGGCCCTTAAAGCTGACGAGCGACTCGCCGCGGGCACATTGTTCTCTGGGCTATAAAGGTTTTTATAGGAATCTTTTAATAAAATAATAAGGGGCCTCGGCGTGCACAAGCGGTCGCACTCGGGGTCATTTCTGGGGGGAATTTGTGCGTTATCAGCGAGGTGGAAAAATCGCATTGTATCCTTAAACTGCTGGCGGGGCGTTACAGACACAAACAGGTGTCACGTGACCGGCGCTGGCGGACCAGGAGGACCGTATGGGGGATTTTTTAACAAGTCCCATTAAAAGGACAATTCCCAGGAATTTTTTTAGTCCTGGGATATTTATGGGGGTCCACGTCCTAGAATGCACCGATCTGGGGTGCGCGGTAATGTACCGTCCGGCGTAGGTGTTCGTCTGCTGGACAATAAGCTCCAGGACGGCATCAGTGATAAATAAATAAAAAAATTAAAAAGGGTAAAATTTGCGAAGTCCGCATTGATGCCAGGCGTGGGGGTAAATGAGGGGATGCGGGGCGAAAATAAATTGGCGGAACCCCACGCAGTGGCAGGCATCACAATACTTGGCCCCGCTGCCCCAACCCCTTCCTCAACCTCCATGGCGCTAGAGGCGGAGTCGTCACTGTCAGAAAAAACCTCCTCGTCCGCCTCAGTTGTGGTATCACTACCAGAAGTACTGGCGAAGAGCAGCGCGTACGCCTGTTCAGTGCTGCAGCGCCTACGATCCATTTTAGAAATTTTTTTTTATGGAGGTAGAAAAATAATGAAAAAAATAATGTAACCCCAGAAAAAAAACGGACGTGGGTATAGCGGGGTGATTGGGGTACGAGGGGCGGTGATGACGGCGGGGTTTTTTCACTTTCTATATCGGACACGGTTTTTCGCTGCTATCTCTCTCCTGTCACAAATCTGTCTCAGTGCGGGGAGGAGATACGCCGGACTAATCATGTGCCATATTTATTAAACAAATGGCATGGATGGCTCTGATAGGTCTATACCAGCCACACATGTCAGCAGGGACCAATCACTTTGGTCCCCGCAGGTCACTATGCCAAAGGCAACTTTGGCATTAGCTTCTACTGCACATGCACAGTTCGGCAGTTATTACTGACACTTTTGGGGGCTTTGGGGACTATTTTCTTCTCCCCTCAAGGATCCGATCTGTGAGGGGAGATGAAACTTTACCACAATTCTCTTTACTTTCAACTTTTTCGTGATCGCTGCTATCCGTGGGACATCTACTGGCTCCCGGCTATGTGTAGATAGGCAGAAGCCGGGAGATTTTAAATCTCCCGGGCGATCCGGGCTTCTGTCCATACGCCGCAAAACTTCCTTGGAGCTCATGCGCAGAAGCCCGCTGCAAGTGCAGATCACTGCGGGACATCTCGGAGGATGGGGGTGAGTATTTTCACCTCCTCTCATGGATCCGATCCATGAGGGGAGGTGAAACTTTTAACTTTTTTCAACTTCTTTTCAACTTTTTCGTGATCGCCATTAATCGTTGCTTAACAGCGATCCCAAGTCTGGGGACCGGTCACCGTGGCCCCCGGTGATATCTGTCTCTCAGCTACCTGCAGGTAGCAGGGAGACAGGAAATTCTACATTTCCCAGGCAATCACGGCATCTGCGCATGCGCCACCATTTTTTCCGCAGAATACGGCAGAGGGCCTGTTACAGCGCGGGGGATCGCTGGGGACCTAGGTGAGTAGTTTCAGCGCCCCTCATGGTTGCAATCCATGAGGGGAGCTGAAACTCCATCTTTTTTTAATTTACTTTATTGCGATAGGTGCTATCCAGCGCCAATCGTATTGCCGGGGGGGTGGGGGGGTGGCCTCCATGCAGCTCAGGATGACAGCTCCATGTTGTCGGCTACCTGCGGGCACCGATACAGCAAGTTAACCCGCCTGCAGCCGGCTCTCACGTCAGCCCATGGGGAGGAGGAGCGGCGTACTGTAGGTCCTGCTCTCCCTGTAGAACTGTAGATAAGTGGCGCACGCAAATATCAATAAAATGTACCCAGTTTATTCCAACTATCCTGTAGCTCTACAAGCTGCAGTCACAGTGAGGGCGACTATTACTATAGATGGGTGGCCAATGCACTCCTAACAGAGATACTTCCCCCGCTGACTATCCACAAACAGTCATTAACTAGTTTCACATAAAAAAAGGGATTTTCAGACTATAAGATGCATTCGGGTTTAGACAACAGAAAACTGGAAAAATACTCAATACTAATATGAATGTCTCCGGGGGTCCAACAAAGTGATGGGGCTAACGGCATTAACATTGGAGATTCTAGTATAGGAAAGGGGGTTAAAGGGGTTGTCTCGCGGCAGCAAGTGGGGTTATACACTTCTGTATGGCCATATTAATGCACTTTGTAATGTACATCGTGCATTAATTATGAGCCATACAGAAGTTATTCACTTACCTGTTCCGTTGCTGGCGTCCCCGTCTCCATGGTGCCGTCTAATTTCAGCGTCTAATCGCCCGATTAGACGCGCTTGCGCTGTCCGGTCTTCTCCCTGGTGAATGGGGCCGCTCGTGCCGGAGAGCTGGTCCTCGTAGCTCCGCCCCATCACGTGTGCCGATTCCAGCCAATCAGGAGGCTGGAATCGGCAATGGACCGCACAGAGCCCATGGTGCACCATGGGAGAAGACCCGCAGTGCATCGTGGGTGAAGATCCCGGCGGCCATCTTAGTAAGGTAAGGAAGAAGTCGCCGCAGCGCGGGGATTCGGGGAAGTACTAAACGTTTTTTTTTTTTAACACATGCATTGGGTTTGTCTCGCGCCGAACGGGGGGGCTATTGAAAAAAAAAAAACAACCCGTTTCGGCGCGGGACAACCCCTTTAATAGTTAATAGTCAGCTTCTATTAAACCTAGTGTCCATTCAAACAATGGTGCAAGCACGTAAGTTTACATCATACACAGCATTGCTGCACTCACAGTGGACATGCACACAACATATACACAGCTCTGAAGCATGCACAACTCTGCTACATACAAACACAGTTATCCATCAATCACATACACACAGCTCTGCTACATACATGCGTGCATATGTATTGCACCACACGTGTACAGTCCATAAAAGCATTGTGGTACTAGAAGAAGCCAGCTCAAGAGAGACAGTGCAGTGAGAAGGAGCAAGTGTGAGTACAAATAGAGTATTGAGTTATGAGAAAAGAATCAGTTTAAGTAAACACAGAAGAAAAAAGGAACAGTTTGAGGAAATAGTGACGAGAGGAAGAAGAATATTCATGGTTAAATAAATAAAAGACAAAGAAAGAGAAGTAGGAGGGAAAAGCATAGAGGATAGAAAAGGATTCCTGTGCTTTTCATTTAGTAGATTTCCCTAGTATACAGATGAGGTCTCTGTTCCTAATGCTTGCATATGAATAGAAGTGTATATCTACCTCAAGCAACGAAGTAATGCTAAATGTATGAAGCTACTGAAGATTCTCCTCTTGAATAAATTGTTCCACTGATTCAAAGTTTAAATCCTTGAGTCCCTTATCACCACCATAACATCTGTACTGAGGTACCACACTGTTTTCCAGGGGAAAGGACAATTTTGTTTTGTTTTCCTATTTTTATTATTATTTTATCCGGCACGGGTCTCGGCGTGTATACGGACTGGCATCACGAACTTGACAAAGTTACCATCATATTCTATCCAACTACTCGGATAACCCCTAATATCCCACTTTTAATTTCTTTATTTTTGGTCGCGGTTATTCGCTCCCGTGTGTGAGGGAAGCAGTGTAGCCACCGTGATCCCCGTCCTTTCTGCTTATCCCTCTGCGGTCCGGCATGCTACACATACACACAGCTCTGCTACATACATGAATTCATGGTAGCCAAGTGGGCATAGCCCCTTTGTGGTAGCAGTCTAGATTTAAGAAATGCTTACCCGTCTATATCTGCTGTTTCCACATAGCACAGACTGGCTGGCTCAGAGGTGTACAGCAGAAGCAGGTCTGCCTAGAACATAAAATATGGAGGATTATGGTTACATATCTGAAAAAAAAACTAGATTTTAAGAATATAGCAGCGATTCACAGATGACACCGTATCTTCTAGATGCACTGACAACGGTACTCTACAATATTGTCACCATACAGCAAAACCACATCTGGCTTAGGTTGCATTCGCATTGCCCAGCGGATGGACATGTCAGTGTGCTGTCCGGTCTCCACGGATAGTGGACATTGCAGTTCATGTTCATCCATGATACAGACCAGAACAGGACATTATGTGACAACACACACGTGATTAACCGCATCGACTATAATGGGTCAGTGTTCTATCTGTGAAATACATGGAAATCAGGGGAAACAGGCGTGTGAATGGCCCTACAACACCTTAGGCGATGCCAATGGGTGACACATAGTACGGGCTGGAAGTTCCACTGGCAATCTCAAGGTTTCTCAATAAGGGAGAAAAGTCGTGCAATAATCAAATTTCTTGTGATCCCCACAACTTTTTCCAACTTTATAGGAACTATTTTGTTGTACGGGGTTTCAGGACAATCTTCACACTTTTGACATACAGCAGACCAAAAACAATGAATCGTAAAGTTGTAAAAGCTCCGTAGCGGCTTCTGTAGTACAATACGTGCAAGAAGTAAAGAGCTGCAGCCCATAGTGCGGAGTCTGCCAGTACAGTGATGGACACAATGATAGAACCCAACAGAGCACAATGTACTCTAAGGCACTGGAGTCCGTGAGCCATCAGCGGCGCCCGTCATGTTATGGATTCACAGCTTCAATTGGTTTCAGGTTTTTTTCTGTAATGGTAGAGAAAATGGAATTCCTAATGCAGTTGTGAATGAAGAGGAGTATTTCTCCTTTAGGGTTATCATTAGAGATGAGCGAGCGTACTCGGCCACGCCCCTTTTTCGCCCAACCGCCGCAATTTTCGAGTACTTCCGTACTCGGGCGAAAAGATTCGGGGGGCGCCATGGGTGAGTGGGGGGTTGCAGCGGGGAGTGGGGGGAGAGAGAAAGAGCTCCCCCCTGTTCCCCGCTGCTACCCCCCGCTCCGCCACGCCTCCCCCCGCCCCCCGAATCTTTTCACCCAAGTATGGAAGTACTCGAAAATCGCGGCGCTCGATCGAGTAATTACTCGAAACGAGTATATTCGCTCATCTCTAGTTATGATTTAAAATATAGAGGTGCCTGTAGTTGGAATGAGGCACGATACTACAGCAATAGAGTAGACAGAGCACAAGTGATCGCATTCTGCAAAGGGCAAGCATCCACCTGAAGCCATCCCCTGCCAATGACCGCGAGGCAAGTGTGCACTCAGACACCAGGCGTTCCCTAATGTCTGCAGACACCCTGAGCCAGAAGTGTCCTCTCTGGCCAGTATAGACTGTGCAGCTCGCCAACTATTGTGACAATCATCCGTTTTATAGCTTAAGCATTTGATATAACTATGTATTTCGCTTCAACAGACTAACAGTCGGCGAGTCTGCTTGGCAGTTGGCACAGATATCTGTTATATTTTATAGCTTTAGATATGCGATGTAAGCCCAATGTATTACATGTGTATACTAAACGGTGAGTGTATAATATGCTGTCATGTGAGGACTGTGCACCTCTGGACCCGTGGGCTGCAGTATCTGACAGTGACGCCCGTCACAGTACCTTGTAACCAAAAGTATCAGTTCCTTGACTGTCAGCTAATAGGAAGAGGTGCAAATGTCAGCAAGGTGTTTTGGCACCAAGGAGCTGAGAATGGATGGTCCACATGTGGTGTCAGGTGACTTATGGTTTGCCTATGGGATTTGTCATGTTTGTCGGAGGAGTGTTGGAGAACTGGAGGCACAGAAATATGTTGCGGTACAAAGTTTGCAGAGTTTCGTATAGTTTCGTGGAGTGTGATCTTTGCTCACACCACTAACCCTACAATAGATATGCAAGCTGGACCAAGCAGCAGCAGTGAACGTCACCTCCCATTATCCACATGTCTACAGTGCTGATGTGTTCATGACACAACCCAGCAAGGTTAGCCTTCATTATTAGAGATGAGTGAACGTACTCGGTAAGGGCGATTTCACAATCGAGCACCGCGATTTTCGAGTACTTGACTACTCGGGTGAAAAGTACTCGGGGGCGCTGTGGGTGAGCGGGGGGTTGCAGAGGGGAGTTGTGGGGAGAGGGAGAGAGAGAGGGCTCCCCCCTGTTCCCCACTGCTACTCCCCGCTCCGCCGTGCCACCCCCTGCCCCCCGGCGCACCCGAGTACTTTTCACCCGAGTAGTGAAGTACTCGAAAATCGCGGTGCTCGATTGTGAAATCAGCCTTACCGAGTACGTTCGCTCATCTCTATTCATTATCATCTCCTATCTCTGGATTTTCATTCCAATGTAGTTCGCTATGAAGTGCCAACCTCCACCCTCTCCTTATCACTGGAATGTCCCATTCATTTCATTGCAGCTCAGTACACAAATGCATTGGTCTGGTGAAGGGATTCAAGATGGTAGACCCCAATGGGTAGTATCAGCATCCTGTGAATAAGGGTCCTTTTAGAGGAGCTACCTCTTGTAGTACTTCTAGCCCGACGACCTTCCCCCCCCCCCCCTAACAGTAATTTAGGGACCATAAAACTGTCACTCCGCTATCAGTGCCTAGACAAAAAAGTTTGTTTGCTGTTGCAGAATTCCTTTTAAGTGCGAACCAATCTCATCCATATCTGTGCCTTGTCATAAGTATGTATGTTATAAGTGTGTGTGATAGACATGATGATTAGTCAGTGTAAAATGTCTATTGATTTGTATAAACCAAATGTATTATGCTATTGTAATGACTTCAGCCTAATGTGGAACTCTGCTGCATAAGGAAAGAGTTAAAGGTCATAGTATTACATACTGAGTGTTTTCCTAGCCCTCTCCCACCCCCCACACAGACACTGTTTAAACAATGGCTTGTCATGCACACAGAAATTCCTTCAACTAGGACAAAGTCCAAGCTACATCAAGACTTCAGGAAGGGTGGGCAGAGAGGCGGGAGATTCTATATGATCCGACAAATGAGAATCCTATATGTTACTGATGTAATCTGTTGCACGCCCATTAAAGGGCAGGTGTTATGCTTTACAATAAAAGGGGCTGTCTGGGTGTTTCTGACCAGAGAGCCATTTTGGATATGAGACTGATAGCTTGTGTCTGTTCTGGTCGATGATGTGTGCACACTATACAATTTGGAAGCTACATAATACCCCGAAGCCTGCTGGAGGAAAATATGATCCAGCTCATGTGTATAAATATCCATGCCTCTTCAGATCCAATCCATAAGCCTGAAGAAGTACCCTGCGTTGGTTCACAAGCTGCTATTACATCATGTATTTTTGTTAGCCATTAAAAGGTCTCATATCTACAGGATTACGTCGTTTCTCTTGCTGGGAACAATCACATTTTGCTCTACTGGCGACACGGCACCCGACCTTTGTTTTCATTAGTGTGGAATGAAGTACAGCCGGGTTTGGTTTTACTTCTCCGCTCGTTCCTGGTAATAAAGGCATCACTCACCGGGACAAAATCGTCCTTCCGTAGACAAATAACGTCTCCAACCTGGATGTCCTTCCATTTCTCCCGAGAGAAGCTGCAGCTATAGAATAACAGAACAAACTGTCTGAGTCAATAGTAACGAAATCTGAAGCTGTACAAAACAGGTTTAATGGACAACTTGCATTTCTCTACTTAATTAGACAAAAACAGATTTTACTGGAGGGGAAATGTTATAGAGCTTTCCCAAATCAGCAGTAACTGTAATCACTTGAATTTCCCTCTTCAGTTAAAAGCTGCTTTGCGATCACCAATCACTGCACACCTGACTGGGATATAACAGGTTAATCTGCTTTCCACATTCACTCTAAGGGAATGTTCACACGGGGTGGATCTGCTGCAAATTATGTGTGTTGACCCAAAATGCATGAGTCAGGGAGCTGGGGTCCGGGTAACTGGGAGTCCCTGAACTTCCCACAACCCGTCCCTACCTACTTGCCCCCCTAGGCTAGGCCCTAGGGCGACAACTGGGTGACAGTGCCTAGACTCACTATGGATGCGGGGCAGAGTCAGACTACAGACAAATACAATAAACACGAAAGCAGGTCAGGCAATCCGGGTCGGCAACAGGAGAGAACGAGGTCCAAGGGGTCAGGCGGAGGCAAGGTCAGAGCCAGGAGATCAATACAAGGGAACGCGGGTGTAGATGGGAACGGAGGTGCCGTGCGGGGCGGTAATCCGCCGCGTCCCCAGCAACCTGGCTAACTAGGCACACACGCCCGGAGCCGGCATCTTGGATCACAGTGGCCAGGGAAGGTCACCAAGACTGGGACCCCTCCGCACCCCCCGCAGTCCGGATCCTAGGACCCTTACTGCGGGCAGAAACCCACAGAGCCACCGGACCGGACAGCATGCCAAAAGTCCACATGTGATGTCACAATCCAGTCTTGCTGCAGATGCTCAAATACGGAGTACGGTCCAGATGTGTTGTGTGATCCCACCGCGGCTTACGTGTTTAATGCAGAAAACGTCATAGGGACAGCAGGCAGAACGGAACCGGAGCGGACCAAAGGCTCCAACACGCCAGATGGACAGCTCCTTGGAAAACTTTTTTTAGCTGGCTACAAAAGTGCAGAGTTCTGCATCTCGCTTATTGAAGCTCGGGGCTCCACTCCGGTTCATAAAAGATGGAAAACCGGACGGAATCCGTGCTAGATCATAATTATGGAATGTGAAAAGAGCCTTACACAGCAGAGGACAAAAAATATGAGATGACCCACCCTAAAAACTAAGGTTTTAGCAGCTGCAGAGTGCAGTGATTAGGAAGGTTACAGTCCAGGGTATAAGAGATGGTAGATATTTCTGTACTGACCCCTGATATATCTATACATAGTTATTAGAGCGCCCCCTTGTTACAGTCCTGGTATAACAGATGATGGGGGAGATCTCTGTACTGACCCCTGATATATCTATACATAGTTATTAGAGCGCCCCCTTGTTACAGTCCTGGGTATAATAGATGATGGGAGAGATCTCTGTACTGACCCCTGATATATTATACATAGTTATTAGAGCGCCCCCTTGTTACAGTCCTGGTATAACAGATGATGGGGGAGATCTCTGTACTGACCCCTGATATATCTATACATAGTTATTAGAGCGCCCCCTTGTTACAGTCCTGGGTATAATAGATGATGGGAGAGATCTCTGTACTGACCCCTGATATATTATACATAGTTATTAGAGCGCCCCCTTGTTACAGTCCTGGTATAACAGATGATGGGGGAGATCTCTGTACTGACCCCTGATATATCTATACATAGTTATTAGAGCGCCCCCTTGTTACAGTCCTGGGTATAATAGATGATGGGAGAGATCTCTGTACTGACCCCTGATATATTATACATAGTTATTAGAGCGCCCCCTTGTTACAGTCCTGGTATAACAGATGATGGGGGAGATCTCTGTACTGACCCCTGATATATCTATACATAGTTATTCGAGCGCCCCCTTGTTACAGTCCTGGGTATAATAGATGATGGGAGAGATCTCTGTACTGACCCCTGATATATCTATACATAGTTATTAGAGCGCCCCCTTGTTACAGTCCTGGGTATAATAGATGATGGGAGAGATCTCTGTACTGACCGCTGATATATTATACATAGTTATTAGAGCGCCCCCTTGTTGCAGTCCTGGGTATAATAGATGATGGGAGAGATCTCTGTACTGACCCCTGATATATTATACATAGTTAGTAGAGCGCCCCCTTGTTACAGTCCTGGGTATAATAGATGATGGGAGAGATCTCTGTACTGACCCGTGATATATCTATACATAGTTATTAGAGCGCCCCCTTGTTACAGTCCTGGGTATAATAGATGATGGGAGAGATCTCTGTACTGACCGCTGATATATTATACATAGTTATTAGAGCGCCCCCTTGTTGCAGTCCTGGGTATAATAGATGATAGGAGAGATCTCTGTACTGACCCCTGATATATTATACATAGTTAGTAGAGCGCCCCCTTGTTACAGTCCTGGGTATAATAGATGATGGGAGAGATCTCTGTACTGACCCCTGATATATCTGTACATAGTTATTAGAGCGCCCCCTTGTTACAGTCCTGGGTATAAGAGATGGTAGATATCTCTGCACTGACCCCTGATATATCTATACATAGTTATTAGAGCGCCCCCTTGTTACAGTCCTGGGTATAATAGATGATGGGAGAGATCTCTGTACTGACCGCTGATATATTATACATAGTTATTAGAGCGCCCCCTTGTTGCAGTCCTGGGTATAATAGATGATGGGAGAGATCTCTGTACTGACCCCTGATATATTATACATAGTTATTAGAGCGCCCCCTTGTTACAGTCCTGGTATAACAGATGATGGGGGAGATCTCTGTACTGACCCCTGATATATCTATACATAGTTATTCGAGCGCCCCCTTGTTACAGTCCTGGGTATAATAGATGATGGGAGAGATCTCTGTACTGACCCCTGATATATCTATACATAGTTATTAGAGCGCCCCCTTGTTACAGTCCTGGGTATAATAGATGATGGGAGAGATCTCTGTACTGACCGCTGATATATTATACATAGTTATTAGAGCGCCCCCTTGTTGCAGTCCTGGGTATAATAGATGATGGGAGAGATCTCTGTACTGACCCCTGATATATTATACATAGTTAGTAGAGCGCCCCCTTGTTACAGTCCTGGGTATAATAGATGATGGGAGAGATCTCTGTACTGACCCGTGATATATCTATACATAGTTATTAGAGCGCCCCCTTGTTACAGTCCTGGGTATAATAGATGATGGGAGAGATCTCTGTACTGACCGCTGATATATTATACATAGTTATTAGAGCGCCCCCTTGTTGCAGTCCTGGGTATAATAGATGATGGGAGAGATCTCTGTACTGACCCCTGATATATTATACATAGTTAGTAGAGCGCCCCCTTGTTACAGTCCTGGGTATAATAGATGATGGGAGAGATCTCTGTACTGACCCCTGATATATCTGTACATAGTTATTAGAGCGCCCCCTTGTTACAGTCCTGGGTATAAGAGATGGTAGATATCTCTGCACTGACCCCTGATATATCTATACATAGTTATTAGAGCGCCCCCTTGTTACAGTCCTGGGTATAAGAGATGCTAGATATTTCTGTACTGATCCCTGATATATATACATAGTTATTAGAACGTCCCCTTGTTACAGTCCTGGGTATAATAGATGATGAGAGAGATCTCTGTACTGACCCGTGATATATCTATACCTAGTTATTAGAGCGCCCCCTTATTACAGTCCTGGGTATAATAGATGATGGGAGAGATCTCTGTACTGACCCGTGATATATCTATACATAGTTATTAGAGCGCCCCCTTGTTACAGTCCTGGGTATAAGAGATGGTAGAGATCTCTGTACTGACCCCTAATATATCGATACACAGTTATTAGGTTGTCCTAAATAACCCCAATCTTGATATCCTCTCTGGGTATTATAGTCCGCCCATTCCATTCATTACATTAGTACAGGGGTGTAAAACTTATTTTCACCGAGGGCCACATCAGCCTTATGGTTGCCTTCAAAGGGCCGATTCTAATTGTAAGACAGTAAAGTAAAGGTGAACCCCATAGTGGCCCGATTGGTAATAATGTCCCCCATAGTGGTCAGTGGCGCACACTATTAATTATATATATATATATATTATATATATATATATATATATATATATATATATATATATATATATATACATACACACACACACAGTCGCACACTATTCGAAGTATATACGGACAGACGCACACTATTCTACACATATACGCACAGACGCACACTATTATGCACATATACGCACACTATTATGCACATATACGCACAGACGCACACTATTATGCACATATACGCACAGACACACACTATTATGCACATATACGCACAGACACACACTATTATGCACATATACGCACAGACACACACTATTATGCACATATACGCACAGACACACACTATTATGCACATATACGCACAGACACACACTATTATGCACATATACGCACACTATTATGCACATATACGCACAGACACACACTATTATGCACATATACGCACACTATTATGCACATATACGCACAGACGCACACTATTATGCACATATACGCACAGACACACACTATTATGCACATATACGCACAGACACACGCTATTATGCACATATACGCACAGACGCACACTATTATGCACATATACACACAGACACACACTATTATGCACATATACGCACACTATTATGCACATATACGCACAGACACACACTATTATGCACATATACGCACAGACGCACACTATTATGCACATATACGCACAGACACACACTATTATGCACATATACGCACAGACACACACTATTATGCACATATACGCACAGACGCACACTATTATGCACATATACGCACAGACACACACTATTATGCACATATACGCACAGACGCACACTATTATGCACATATACACACAGACACACACTATTATGCACATATACGCACAGACGCACACTATTATGCACATATACACATAGACGCACACTATTATGCACATATACGCACAGACGCACACTATTATGCACATATACGCACAGACACACACTATTATGCACATATACGCACACTATTATGCACATATACGCACAGACACACACTATTATGCACATATACGCACAGACACACACTATTATGCACATATACGCACAGACACACACTATTATGCACATATACGCACACTATTATGCACATATACGCACAGACACACACTATTATGCACATATACGCACAGACACACACTATTATGCACATATACGCACAGACACACACTATTATGCACATATACGCACACTATTATGCACATATACGCACAGACGCACACTATTATGCACATATACACACAGACACACACTATTATGCACATATACGCACACTATTATGCACATATACGCACAGACACACACTATTATGCACATATACGCACAGACGCACACTATTATGCACAAATACGCACAGACACACACTATTATGCACATATACGCACAGACACACACTATTATGCACATATACGCACAAACGCACACTATTATGCACATATACGCACAGACACACACTATTATGCACATATACGCACAGACGCACACTATTATGCACATATACGCACAGACACACACTATTATGCACATATACGCACAGACGCACACTATTATGCACATATACACACAGACACACACTATTATGCACATATACGCACAGACGCACACTATTATGCACATATACGCACAGACGCACACTATTATGCATATATACGAACACTATAATACATATACTGTATACGCACAGACATATATGTTTATACACACATATGCACACAAGGACACTTCTGCATTTTTATACTTACCTGTATTCAATATGGTCCCACTGCAGGTATACATGCTGTTCTCTTCTTCGGACCCTCCTGCATACGTGGGCCCCTGATGTCTCCCCAGTCCTACAGCCATGAACAGAGGTAGGGCCGGTGAGGGGAGGTCAGCACTGACCAGGCTCTCACCCTGCAGCTGCTCCTCCTCAGCGTCGCTCTCCTCACTGCAGAGATCATGTTCTCTGCAGTCTTCTTCCCTCCTCCGCGGCCGTTGTCAGTCAGCTATCGGCACTCCTCTATTACTGTCTGCACTAGACAGAACAAGCCGATAGAAGATTGCCTACTGACAGCAGCATAGAGGGAACTTGCTGCACAGCCGGCGGGCCACAGAAAATGAGGTGGCGGGCCAGATTCGGCCTGCGGGCCTTGTGTTTGACACCTGTGCATTAGTACCTTTGTACCCTGATATGTCCTTCTGGAGTACCGGTGCCAAAAACTGTCCCCAATATTCCCAGTGTGTTCTGACCAGTGACTTGTAGAGAGGAAGAGCAATGTTCTTGTTGTGCGCCCCCAGACCTCTTCTGATGCCCCCATGACATGGTTTGCCTTGGCAGCAGCTGCAGACTGGACTGCAGTGTCTCACTGACTGACTGCGGACTCTCTCACATCCCACCTTGAAGCATGATCACATGACATCCAACTCACAACATAAAATGATACATTTGCAGACATTAACCCTCTCATTCCTGCAAACATTAGTACATTTAGCTCAGGGGTGTCAAACTCATTTTCACCGAGGGCCACACCAGGCTTATGGTGACCTTCAAAGGGCCGATAAGACAGTACAGTAAGCCCCGGTCACACCAGTGTATTTGCGTACAGAATATGCAGTGAATAGAAGCCTCTTAAAGGGGTTGTCCCGCGGCAGCAAGTGGGGTTATACACTTCTGTATGGCCATATTAATGTACTTTGTAATATACATCGTGCATTAATTATGAGCCATACAGAAGTTATAAGAAGTTATTCACTTACCTGCTCCGGTGCTAGCGTCCTCATCTCCATGGAGCCGTCTAATTTTCAGCGTCTAATCGCCGGATTAGATGCGCTTGCGCAGTCCGGGTCTTCTTCTCTTCTCAATGGGGCCGCTCGTGCAGGATGCCGACTCCGTGTAGCTCCGCCCCGTCATGTGCCGATTCCAGCCAATCAGGAGGCTGGAATCGGCAATGGACCGCACAGAAGCCCTGCGGTCCACCGAGGGTGAAGATCCCGGCGGCCATCTTCAACTGGTAAGTAAGAAGTCACCGGAGTGCGGGGATTCAGGTAAGCGCTGTGCGGGTTTTTTTTTAAGTCCCTGCATCGAGGTTGTCTCGCGCCGAACGGGGGGGGGGGGGGTGGGTTTGAAAAAAAAACAAAAAAAAAACGTTTCGGCGCGGGACAACCCCTTTAATGTCACTGAGTTCATTCACATGATGTATATTGTCACACAGCAGGACCTACTGCGCCCCCCAATAGGCCACTGAAGTGAATAGGACGCGCAAATACCTGGTGAATGTGCAGGAAACCAATGTATTCACTGCATATTTGCGCACCATGTAAGGGGCCCATCTGCGTTCTTTTTGGTGTTCCCAAATATGCAGGCATAAGCGATATTTGATTGCACAAATACACAGCATATTTGTGCTACCGAAATACCCATGTGAACGAGCCCTAATAGTGACCCCCACAGTGGCCCCAGTAGTAACATTACCCCCTCCAATAGCCACCATTAACCCCCCCCCCTCTCAGCAGCCACCATTAACCCCCCCCTCTCAGCAGCCACCATTAACCCCCCCCCTCTCAGCAGCCACCATTAACCCCCCCCTCTCAGCAGCCACCATTAACCCCCCCCCTCTCAGCAGCCACCATTAACCCCCCCCCTCTCAGCAGCCACCATTAACCCCCCCCCTCTCAGCAGCCACCATTAACCCCCCCCCTCTCAGCAGCCACCATTAACCCCCCCCCCCCCTCTCAGCCGCCACCAATAACCCCCCCCCCTCTCAGCAGCCACCAATAACCCCCCCCTCTCAGCAGCCACCATTAACCCCCCCCTCTCAGCAGCCACCATTAACCCCCCCTCTCAGCAGCCACCATTAACCCCCCCTCTCAGCAGCCACCATTAACCCCCCCCCCCTCTCAGCAGCCACCATTAACCCCCCCCCTCTCAGCAGCCACCATTAACCCCCCCTCTCAGCAGCCACCATTAACCCCCCCCCCTCTTAGCAGCCACCATTAACCCCCCCTCTCAGCAGCCACCATTACCCCCCCCTCTCAGCAGCCACCATTAACCCCCCCCCCTCAGCAGCCACCATTAACCCCCCTAAACCACATACTTACCTCCTCCTTGCCCTCCGCTCGCATATTAACATTTCCCACAACACTTCTGCCCTATTCAGCAGTTCCAGCAACCTGATTGGTGAATCAGCCAACCCAAACAACCAATCAGGTTGCTGGAACTGCTGAATAGGGCAGAAGTGTTGTGGGAAATGTTAATATGCGAGCGGGGAGCTGCAGCGCCCCCGCTGGTAATAGCTTAGTGGTGAGCAGCGTCAGCACACCGCGGGCCGCATGAAACGAGGCAGCGGGCCGGCGGGCCTTGTGTTTGACATATGTGATTAGCTGATTCATTCCACATTAAGGACGCTATACCTGACAAAGTACAAGACCCTACAGTCTACATATAGCAGTCATTCTGCAGGGGAAGGAGGCTGGAAGAGCCGGGAGCAGTGCTCTGAGCTACCGACCCTTCTTCACTATTTGCAATGTAAGGGGCGGGGGGGGGGGGGGCGTAGCTAAGTTCCGTGACTTAGCTCTGCCCCACCCCTTCCCATTGCAAATAGTGGTGAGGGGTGGAGAGGGGGTGGGAGCTCAGTGCACTGCTCCCAGCTCTTTCACCCTCCTCCCCCTGCAGAGAGGAACGCCGTATATCGGTCGGACGTGAAAACCCGGCCAATATACAGTTATCTGAATAAGCCCTTAAAAAATGATGCTGAAGCGGATCGTATTCTCACACACTCATGTGTGTAAATATATATATATGGCCTCAAATTCTCAGCAATGGACAATTTGCAGAAAATCTACAAAATTCAGCATAAACGGCATCAACTACATTTTCGCTACAGATTTTGGTAAATGTGGTAGGTTTGCTGCAGACTTCACCCTTTGTGAAATCTGGATGGATAATCTGCAGCATAAAGTGACACACTGGATTTGTCCGTAAATCTCATCCACTTCTCTGCTACGGCGTATCCTGCGGAATCTCTGCGCGGAGCATTTACAGCATTTACACTTCGTGTGGACATTCTCCTACATACACACAATATGCCTTATATACACAGCAGCACAGCTTACATACAGTATACACACAGAGTAGGTGTGCTTTTAAATATACATGGTGTAGCAAGTGCAGAACACAGAAAGGCCTGCAGGGTGCTGGAGAACAGGCAGACTGAGTCCTAATTATAAGGGACAGCTGTATGGGTGTGGTTAGAGGAGTTAAAGGGGTTGTCCCGCGCCGAAACGGGTTTTTTTTTTTTTTTTTTTTAACCCTCCCCCCCCGTTCGGCGCGAGACAACCCCGATGCAGGGGTTAAAAAAACAAACCGGAGAGTGCTTACCTGAATCCCAGCGGTCCGGCGTCTTCATACTCACCTGCTGAAGATGGCCGCTGGGGTCTGCTCCCTCCGTGGACCGCAGCTCTTCTGTGCAGTCCATTGCCGATTCCAGCCTCCTGATTGGCTGGAATCGGCACGTGACGGGGCGGAGCTACACGGAGTCGGCATCCTGCACGAGCGGCTGCATTGAAGAGAGCAGAAGACCCGGACTGCGCAAGCGCGGCTAATTTGGCCATCGGAGGCTGAAAATTAGTCGGCACCATGGAGACGAGGACGCCAGCAACGGAGCAGGTAAGTATAAAACTTTTGATAACTTCTGTATGGCTCATAATTAATGCACAATGTACATTACAAAGTGCATTATTATGGCCATACAGAAGTGTATAGACCCACTTGCTGCCGCGGGACAACCCCTTTAACCCTTTCCAATCCACTGTCTGACGTCTAAAGACATTCTGATTGAAGGCTGTACAGCTCCGATGTCAAAAGACGTCCGGCAGGGTATTTTTACTGTATATTACTGGCTGCTCTGTTGTCGGGGGCCTCTCCAGCATGTCACATACCGCAGTACTGGCTCTAGCCAGCAGATGGTGCTATTGTATAATGGCAGAAAGAGAAAAACCCCTAGGAAACCCTGAATCCAAAATTGGATTGCAAAGGGTTAAGACCTATAGCCCCACTGCTGCTAGGAGCTACTTCCTGGGAGACACAGATGGGAGCTGTTAGGGCTGCAAGCCTGATGTCCGGTGCGGGTCAAGCAGTGGGAACACCACAAGTCTGACAGGGAAGGGTGCACCCTAGACTGACACCCTGGTTGGGTGGACATTGCTATGATACCTTGCAAATACTGGAGACGTCCTCCACTAGTTCCGTGAATCTCAGCTTGAGTATACACAGTTATAGTCCAACCTCTCTCTACTCTGGCATTGTTTTTAATCCTGTGCAGCGAGTCTCATCATATACGATTTTCCAGTCCTCGCTGCACAGGGCAGGCATGAGCAGTGTACGCCACAATGCAGTTACTGAGGGGGGACGCAGAGCAGCTACATGAGAGGAGGGGCCCAGATTGAGGAAGAGCTGGCAATGCACTCGGCATGAGGCCTCATTCAGATGTAGGATGCGGATCAATGTTTTGCTTCAGTATTTGTAAGCTAAAACCAGGAGTAGAACCTACTAAGTATAAGGATCTGTACCTCTGCGTATTCCTATCCACTACTGAATTTAGGTTAGAAATAGTGATACAAAATACTGAAGAAGGAGGCCTGAGGCTGCTCCCACACAAGAACACTTTCCATCAGTATTCCATCCTGATATATTACTGTCCATTGATGTTAATCCGTGACTCCCTTTATGGGGCCTATAAATTACAGTTTGTGCATATTCTAAATGCTGTGTGCACTACTCCCAGCTGAGAACACAAGGGCATCAGGCTTTACCAGGATTTGCATTCACTGGTATTTTTTTTAGTGGTCAAAACGTCCCTGCGGTCACCTGAAAGGAAATGATACCAATGAATGCAAATCCTGATCTCAGGTCATCATCCATCCGGATTACAGGAGTATTCTCATGGGATTCAAGCCGGAAGCAAAAGGATCATTTCAGATAAACTCCGCTGAGTTACTCCTACATTCACGGTTTGGCTTATTTATGGAAATCGCTGACAAGAAATGTTCTCGATACGATTAATTCTACTCTGACATGTCTTGTGCCATGTATGTGCACAGATGGCGGATTTCAGGGAATATACCTCCATTACGCCGTTCTCTCTGACTTTAACCACAACCAACAATTATAGAGAAACATACTTCATTCTGCAAAGACAAAACAAAAAACTCCAACCTTTTTTCCTGAAGGGTTTCACACGGTCGGTTGTTTATCGCGTTGTCACTTCTGTGGCGGGCCTGAAAAGATTAAAGTATTATTCTGCGTCTGATCATTTCACAGTGGGGCTGCATTCCCACGAATGTATATCG
The DNA here is from genome assembly GCF_035609145.1 of Eleutherodactylus coqui. Lineage (NCBI taxonomy): Eukaryota > Metazoa > Chordata > Amphibia > Anura > Eleutherodactylidae > Eleutherodactylus > Eleutherodactylus coqui. The sequence goes on from NC_089843.1 coordinate 222,815,610, forward strand.
GCTCGGTTTTCACGCCGAGCCAATATACGTCGTCCTCATCTGCAGGGGGGAGGGGTGATGGAAGAGCCGGGAGCAGGAACTGAGCTCCCGCCCCCTCTCTGCCCCTCTGCACTATTTGCAATGAAAGGAGGGGGGATGGGGCGGAGCTAAATTCTGCGAATTAGCCCCACCCCCATCCCGCCTCTCCCCATTGCAAATAGTGCAGAGGGGCAGAGAGGGGGCGGGAGCTCAGTTCCTGCTCCCGGCTCTTCCATCCCCCCCCCCCCCGCAGATGAGGACGACGTATATCGGCTCGGCGTGAAAACCGAGTCGATATACGTTCATGGGAATGCAGTCTAATACCCAGTTAAAAATAGGATTAAAAATTGACATCCCATGGGAGGTGACATGTAATCTCTTAAAGGGTCACTAACTTCTCAGACAACTTGTACTTATATGATAAGCAGCAAAACTGCTATGTACTTTATTTACCTAAAATTATGTTTTTATGCTGAAAAATCCCTCTGAAGTGTTGTCTCCCTCCTCCCTGCTGGCCAAAGCTGCTAGCTCTTGGTTGAAAGGTGGAGTTGCTAGTATGGAGCAGAAAATATGTAATCCTGCTCATTGAGTGGAATACAGAGGCAAGAGGGAGGGAAAAACAGATGGAGAGCTGCAAGTAGAGATAATGGTGAACTCTTCTACTGCTCATACACAGGAGGAGGCTCTAGCTCTAGCTTAGTAGGTAAGTTGTGGTAAGAGATGGTAACACCAGGATACAGTTCATACAGGGCCTTATTGTTGGCAGCCAAAGGTCAGTAATCCATAGCAGATTACATTCAGGCTCATACAGAAAATGAAATCCTGCTTGTCCAGCACTAAATAGACACTTGTCACCCTGACCATGCAGGTAGTTTTCTAGCACCCACCCATCAAGACCTCAAACCAGTATGCTCCAATACCACATGTAGTGGCTTCTTTTCCCGAGAGGAATGAGAGTTCTGATTTTCAGCCCCCAGTGCACTGAGCGCACCCATCGTATAGCTCCTAGAGGAGCTGATCCCCCACAGCTGAACAGGCTATGGGTTAAAGGAACAGCTCATGCTGGCCCCAGGAAGGGAACGGCAGGCCCCACTGCCCATCTACCCAGCGCCCTACACAATATCCAGCCCAGAGCAGGCTTACTAAAAGTCCTAAGCAGATGGTTTCCTAAGCAGAAAACAACACTTCCAGGATTCTTTGCATCTCATCCAGCTTCTCCTCGATGAGATATTCTTCCTGGGTCTAACACACAAAGGACAGCATTCTGGGGGAAACATAGTGTCCCTCCGGCACTCTCCCTGTCACTGTCTCACATAGGTACACTGCTAAGTTTTTCTGCACACTCTTGCCTGATTACAGTAAGTGGATAGAATAGCGCCTTGGGAACCAGAGGAGGCATGCAATATTCCCCGGAGAGAATCTCCAACTCCCCAAACGATCCACCTCGGTGGAGAGCCGCTAAGCTGCTAAGTCTTTCTGCACACTCTTGCCTGATTATATATGTGTGTGTAATTAGCATTTAGAAAGCAAGAATCTCTGTGGTTCTCCAAGAACAGACTAGAGCACAGCAGCAGCTCCTCCCACCAGTCCTGCGAGGATGGAGAAATAGATATATATACCATGCACAGGGGAAGGAGGTAGGATGCCAGATAGAAGGCATATAAAGAAGGAGGGTTATTCCTCATGTACTCACACAAGGCAGCTTGTTCAAAAAAGTTATCTGAGAACTCAGGTACGCTGTAACATCTTACAGAATACTGCTAGGATGAAGGTGCATGCTGCGTGTAAGGTGGAGGCCGAGACAATCCAAGACGACAGTGGGAGGACACGGAAAAAAATCATGCAAATACCACATTGTGGCCGCAGCGTGTGAGCGTAAACTACCTGTGGGAAATCACATGTGACGCGCTCGTTGTGCCGCAGGCCGAGCTTTGAGCAAGCATGGCTTTTATCCTGATCCTGTTTGGGCATAGACATAAGCTTACTCCATTGCACATGGCAAGTGGATTTCTGGCATGCCCTGCTGGGATGGTGACGTACCCAATATCAGTGTTGGGCGAGGTGAACACTTGCTAAAAAAAAGTCTGTTACATCCCCACCCCCCACCCCCCAAAAAAAACCCACATTTTTTCCTACGTGTGCGGCTCCGTCTGGCCTCCCTATTGGCTCCTTGTGTCCGTTTATTTCCCTTATGCCGTTTTTCACACATTCACAAACAATAACCTGAAACAAGCCTGATTCTTTTTTTCCGTCTTTATTACAAATAAAGGACAGCGAACAGACTGCGTACAAATGGTATCCGTGTGCGCTCCGGTTTTTTCTATCCTTATTGACGTGAATGGATGAGTCTCGTCCATAAGACATATCAGGATAGTGCATGCCATGAGCTTGTTCACACAGTGCTAGTAAAAAAGCTCGATATGTGTTGCAGCAGAGAATAACACTAGTATGAATGTCCAGTGGTTTTCTGTTTTATATATATATATATATATATATATATATTTTTTTTTTTTTTTTTAATCTTCCGGCCATTGGCTGTGGTGGGTGGGCAGGCACGTGGTTTATGCATTCTGGGCCCGTACACTTACTGTTATGGCTGATCTATATAGGATACTGAGATTATATATATTATATACCTTATGCTAGTTATTTACCACCAAGTCGTTTTAAGCCTCCTGGGACATTAGAGTAATATTAATCACTACTTGTAGTTTCCCAAGAGCGGCGCCTGCAATTACAAGCGCTGGCCACTACACCAGGGTCTTCTGCGGGTGCCTAATCAGCTGATCGTCCAGGGTCTTGAGCTGCAGACCCCAGCCGACCAACTAGTGATTAACTATCCTGAGAATACATCATTAATAGTTTTTGCCCGGAAAACACCCATAAATTCCAGAAAAACCCCTTGGGGGCTGCATTCAGACGAACGTATATCGGCTCGGTTTTCACGCCGAGCCGATATACGTTGTCCTTGTGGGCAGGGGAGGGGGGGAGGATGGAAGAGCGAGGAGCTGAGCTCCTGCCCCCTCTCTGCCTCCTCTCCGCCCCTCTGCACTATTTGCAATGGGGAGAGGCGGGCTGGGGGCGGGGCTAAATTCCGAGAATTAGCCCCGCCCCGCCTCTCCCCATTGCAAATAGTGCAGAGGGGCGGACAGGGGGCGGGAGCTCAGTTCCTGCTCCTGGCTCTTCCATCCTCGCCCCCCCCCCTGCACACGAGGACAACGTATATTGGCTCGGCGTGAAAACCGATCCGATATACGTTCGTGGGAATGCACCCTAAAATTGACAAAATGATAACAAAATGTCCCAAAATATTCTGACATCTAAATAAATACTGAAAAAATTGGGCAAGTGATGATGTAACTCCAGCAATCGTTAGCTGGTTCAGTAAAGTGATTAATCACAAGATTTTTAAATATGAAAAAGAGAGAAGACGGGGCAGACGGGGCAGACGGGCCTCAACTAGACAGACAGACAACTTCAGTCCAATCGCCTTGTAGACGCTGACAGTTATTCTACACAATCTGGATACAGAATAACACAGAATGCACAAATGTAACGATACGATATTCAGATTGTAGCACTTACAACATCATCAACAAGGTCTTTGATCCCTCTGATGGTCAACAGGATTAGCAAGGGCAGCATAAGGGCAAACCATGGCATCGTGGAAATCGCAGGAACAGTCTGGAAGTAACAGAAGGTGGAGATTAAAGGCGGCCCTACGCTGGAACCTCGGCCCTGGCTCCCCCAGAATAGGTGGTACACAGTGTGATAGACATGGGACAAGTACAAACCCCATTGATTAATTCGTACATTGGCCAATAAACTTAAGCTGTAAGGCTGCAATCAAGGCTCCTCATGTCTTGCAGTCCCTACTCTATCAAGACACAAAACACGCAACACAGGACACAAAACACCCAGCAAGCTGAAAGCTGACATGACACAAACACAGGTAGACAAGACTGAAGAAATACAGCTTCCTCTTGCAGAGGGGCTGGAGTGTATATCTACACCCAAACCCAGAGGTTGGCTAACCAAAATAATCATACCCAGCCAGCTCAATTATCCCCTAACAGTGAAGGTGTCATGGAACCCAGAAATACAACACAGAGTTCAGCAGCGCAACCTGACAATTAGGGTGAATGGTGTGTGGGGGATGAAGTCAGATGGAAGGGGTCATTCTGAAGGGGAATGTAGAAGAATGGAAAATGGAGAAGCGTTTGATTGGGGAATGTGGTAGGCCTCCATTAAGAGAAGTTTTTAGGACACACAGTTTAAAAATTGAGGGCTGTAGATGAATTTTTTTAACCCTAATTCTTTGGATAAAAAAAATGCCAAGGAGCTCCGGCATCCACTTGGAGATCCAATGCTTTCAGGGCTGAAACGCGTAAGCAGTTATGTTCTGTATGTCCCCGGTCATAGGTTTAATGATTGTCAATAAGGACTTGGATCTTTTAGTAGACACTGGATCTCCTTGCCACTCCTCTGCTCTTTCTCATGCACGTTGCTTCCAGCAGGTCTGTGCATCCACATGATACAGGTGAACTGGACTTTCCAATCATTCTCTGATTGGCTGGCTGGGGTAGCACATTCCTGACAACTGGTGCAGAAAGTGAAAAATCTTGGAGATGGGCGTGTGAGGTTTGGATTAAGGAGGAATTTAGCAAAAAAGGGGGCTCAGGCAGGGTGGTAGACAGATGAGGGATGAGAAAAAAGGTGATGCAGCACTGTGAGACAGCCGAGAACGTGAAGGAGGAGACAGAAGCTTCTTTTAACCATTTCTGCATCTTTTGTACAGGCTATATATACATAGAGCTCAACAAGCACTATATAGAGAATGCAGTGCTGTTGGTTCTGCATGGGATCTAGCGATCACGTGATCACCAGCAACCCCCAACATGTCACAGCACTGAATGTGACTATTGTCACTATATGGGGCTGTTTTCCCCTATAACTAGGGCTCCTATGGATGCCCCATTCACAGTGAAAGAAAAATGACAGTGTGAATGTTCCCCAGAGGTCTCATGACATCATAGGGGGCATAGATGTTTAAAATAAAGTAAAAAAAAAAAATTATATATATTAGTTGTTATACCCAGCTTCGCCCGAGTTAATTTGGTACAGGTGTACTGTTTACCAGTTGTTCGCGTGGAAAATTTTATCAAGTTGAAGTTTCTTTAGAGGAACTAAGTAATAAAATCTGTATCCACATAGAGGAGCATTAGATTCTCCTCAGACTGCATGTACCGATGTCCCTCTCGCAGATTTTCACATTTTTTCACGCTTAGAATTGAATATTGAAGTTGCAACCCCTGATTTTTCCTATTTAGGACATAAAGAATGGTCGTGGCAAATTTCATGTTGTTTTATGCTGCTTATAGGAATTGTTGCTGCCCATGGTAATTACATAAAAAATACCTTCAAAATGCCATGGAAACAATGTAAAGATGCCCACGAATTGCCATATGGCAATGCAGCCCAACACTTCCCACTCCTCACAGGTGCGACTGTAATTATAATCAATGTTACTGACTTCACAACAATACGTATATACAGCTACTACAAAGATAGGTTTCTCTACATTCCTGACACCTTCTATGGGGAGTGACCTGCAGCTTGAAGGGTTATCCCAAAACCTAAAATCCCATGGATAGGGGAAAACTTTATGATTGGTGGAGCCTCACCCCAGCAGTCCCAAGAACAGGAATCTCGTGTCCCCTTTCCTCCTCACTTGGGATCTCTGCACCTCCCACAGTGAGAAGAATGAATGGGGAAATGATCTGCATGGTGCCACCATGTTCATTTTCAGTAGGACTGCCGGAGGTGGCCAAGTGATTGTTATTCCATCAGCCCCATTGAAACGAAAGGAGCAGTCGCTGCACACGTTGGGCCATCACTCCATTCAATCTGATGGATGGGGCAGCGAGTCCACAGTGACAGGAGAGGGGTTCACGGACCCCCATTCAGTGGGAGTATCAGTGGTGAGACCCCCACTGAACATTAAATTATCCGCTTGCCTTCTAAATAGAAAGGGTCATAGAAGCGAAATGTCAGCATGCTCCTGTATATCTTCTCATCCCCAGGAGGACACTCGGGGCACTTACCTGCAAAATAATGACAAACAGGAAGTAGAGGTTCGCTGCTCTGTGAAACTGCTCAAACAGAGTGAGAGGAAGGAATGTGAAGAAGTTGTACTTGCTGGTCTTAATACTGTTGTCCTTGAAAAAAACAAAAACACAAGTATCAAATTGAATGTGACTACAACTCACCCTAGGAGTCGGTCATGGCTCGGTGCTCGCACCAGGGGACTTTACCTTCAGCTACTATTCATGATATGACTTCACCCTAGGAGTCGGTCATGGCTCGGTGCTCGCACCAGGGGATTTTACCTTCAGCTACTATTCACAATGTGACTTCACCCTAGGAGTCGGTCATGGCTCGGTGCTCGCACCAGGGGACTTTACCTTCAGCTACTATTCACGATATGACGTCACCCTAGGAGTCGGTCATGGCTCGGTGCTCACACCAGGGGACTTTACCTTCAGCTACTATTCATGATGTGACGTCACCCTAGGAGTCGGTCATGGCTCGGTGCTCGCACCAGGGGACTTTACCTTCGGCTACTATTCATGATATGACGTCACCCTAGGAGTCAGTCATGGCTTGGTGCTCGCACCAGGGGACTTTACCTTCAGCTACTATTCATGATGTGACGTCACCCTAGGAGTCGGTCATGGCTCGGTGCTCGCACCAGGGGACTTTACCTTCATCTACTATTCATGATGTGACTGTCAGAACCGGCAACTCTCGGGGCCGCCGTGCCCGCACCACCGGTCCGGCCACCCGGGGTACAGGAGCGCGGCGCAGAGGTACCCCGGTTCTTGTGATCTCCCCGGGCCGCTGTAAGACTGGTCGCCGCCGGGTTGCTAGGGAGGCAGCTGGTGCTTCTAGTGTCCTGACTACCAGGCTGGCTTCCCTAGTAACTGTCTGTGCAGCTAGACTGGGGGCGTGTCCCCAGCACCGCCCTGATTAGCCCTGCTGCTGTCAGGCTCCCCGCCCCAATCAGCTTCTGGGGCGGGAGCGCTGACAGCATTTAAATAGGTGTGTTTTCCTCTCAGGCCTCGCCAGTGTTAGTTTGGTTCTCCAGCTGCACCCGCGTTTATCCTGACTGCTCTTGTGACCTCGGCTTTTCTGACACCTGCTTTTGGACTTGACTACGTTTTTGCCTGACCCCTCCGTACTGCGTACCCTCTTGTTGCCTACCCGGATTGTCTGACCATTCTACCGTTGCTTGTCTCAGTGTCTGTTTGTCTCCCGTGTCCCGCTTCCCTAGTGAGGGTAGGGACCGTCGCCCAGTTGTCGCCCTGGGGGTTAGCCCAGGGGGGCAAGTAGGCAGGGACAGGGGTTGCGGGATATCTCAGGGACCCCCATATCCCGGACACTGTCCTGACAGTAACACTGGCCGAACTAAGGTCAGACCCTTGCATCCGCCCGGCAACTTTGAGCCCCTCGATGGAGGCCGTGGCGGCTGTAGCGAACCAGGTCCAGGTCCTTACGACCCTTGCCCAGGACCTAACAGCCCGCTTGCAGCCACGGGAACAAGTGGCAGCTGCAGGTCCCATGCAGCCCTCGTCCGCTCCAGGAACGATGTCAGAACCTCGAGCCACGCTTCCGGATTGCTTCTCCGGAGAGAGAGATCAGTTTTTTGCATTTAGAGAGAGCTGCAAGCTCTACTTTGATCTCCGCCCCCACTCCTCTGGTACTGAATACCAGAAAGTGGGAATCGTAATTACCCGCCTGAGGGGAGAGCCCCAGAATTGGGCTTTCTCGCTACCAGCTGGCTCTCCAGCCCGACTATCCCTTGACGCCTTTTTTTTCGCCCTGGGTCAAATTTATGACGAACCCGACCGGGCGGGCTACGCAGTCTCCAAACTTCTGGCCCTGCGCCAGGGTTGTAAGATGGCGGAGGACTACTGTTCCCAATTCCGTCAACATTGTACGGAATCCCGGTGGAACGATGCCGCCCTAAAAGACTTATTTTTGACCGGTCTGTCTGAGGGTCTCAAGGACCTACTTGTGGCCCACCCAGAGCCTAAAACCCTGGAGCAAGCCATGTCGCTGGCTATTCGAGCCGACCGACGTTTGAGGGCCAGACACGCCGCTCGGACCACCCCACTCCCCACGTCTACTTCTTCGACTGACCCGACCTTTTACCCTCCCACCACCGAGGCCATGGAGCTGGGAGCCGTGAACCCCGAGCAACGACGGGAACACCGCCTGAAGAAGAACCTCTGCTTCTACTGTGGGGAGCCGGGTCACCGCATTGCTACCTGCGCTAAGAAGCCACGGCAGGAAGAACTCCCGCTCCTAGGCAGTTATCGGGGGGACTGTCTAGGAGCCAAGGTACTCCCTGTGTTGTCCAAGATGTTAGTGCCTTGCACCCTAGAATTTCATGCTTTCCACCGTACTGGGCAAGCCTTTGTTGATTCGGGGGCTGCGGCTAATTTCGTTAACTTTAATTTCGTTGCTCAACTGTCCGGGGTTTTGTTACGTTTAGAAACTCCGATTCTGGTTTCAGGAGTGGACTCCACTCCTTTGCAAGCAGGGGTGGTTAATCTGGTAACCCCTGAAGTAAGGTTTACTATAGGAGCCTTACACGTGGAAACCTGCACCTTTCTAGTGATGAGAGATTTGTCTGTGGACGTCGTCCTAGGCCTCCCCTGGCTCCGGGAGCACAACCCGGTAGTAAATTGGGACACGTTGGAACTGGTAAAGTGGGGTCCCCGCTGTGCCAACCACCTTTGTGCGGTGAAGGTGGGAATCTCCACCTGCGAGGGGAGCCCCCTACCAGAATACCTCTCCGAGTTTTCTGACGTGTTCTCCAAACAATTATCTGAAGCTCTGCCCCCTCATAGGGAATGGGACTGTAAAATAGACTTGATTCCTGGGGCCAAACTTCCTAAGGGCCGCATTTATAACGTTACGGTTCCAGAGAGAGAATCCATGAGGGACTACATCCAGGACAGCCTGGCCAAGGGGCACATCCGGCCCTCAGAATCCCCGGTGGGTGCCGGGTTTTTCTTCGTTGAGAAGAAGGATGGGGGTCTCCGGCCCTGTATTGACTATAGAGAGCTAAATAAAATCACAGTCCGAAACCAGTATGCTCTTCCACTCATTCCTGACCTCCTCAACCAGGTCGCTGGTGCCCGATGGTTTTCTAAACTTGATCTCAGGGGAGCATACAACCTCATCCGCATTCGGGAGGGGGATGAGTGGAAAACCGCCTTCAATACGCCCCTCGGGCATTTTGAATACCTAGTTATGCCTTTTGGATTGTGTAACGCCCCCGCCATTTTTCAGGGGTACATGAACTCAGTGTTTCAGGATATCATGGGGGTGTTCGTGGTTGTATATCTAGACGACATTTTGATTTTTTCCTCCGACTTGCCGAGTCACCATACTCACGTTCAGACTGTGCTAGCTCGACTCAGACATAACAAGCTGTTTGCTAAACTCGAGAAATGTGTTTTCGGGGTACAAAAGATATCATTTTTGGGGTATATCATCACGCCATGCGACTTCCAGATGGATCCTGAAAAGGTGAAGGCCATCACGGAGTGGGCTCAGCCAGGGTCGTTGAAAGCCCTTCAACGCTTCCTCGGCTTCGCCAACTACTATCGCAAATTCATTAAAGACTTCTCCGTGGTGGCTAAACCTCTAACGGACCTCACCAGAAAGGGGGCAGATGTGAGGACCTGGTCTGCTGAGGCTCTGAGGGCCTTCGATACCCTAAAGGCGGCGTTCTCTTCTGCACCTGTCCTAGTACAACCAGATCTGTCCAGTCCTTTTGTGGTGGAGGTAGATGCCTCTGAGTTTGGTGTGGGAGCGGTACTGTCCCAAGGTCCCTCCACTCTCACCAACCTTAGACCGTGTGCCTATTTTTCTAGGAAGTTTTCGTCCACCGAACGGAACTATGATATAGGCAACCGGGAATTGCTGGCGATTAAGTGGGCTTTCGAAGAGTGGAGGCATTTTTTGGAAGGAGCCCATCACCAGATTACGGTACTCACTGACCATAAAAACCTCACTTATCTAGATTCCGCTAAGAGGTTAAATGCTCGGCAAGCCCGCTGGGCCTTGTTTTTCTCTCGGTTCAATTTTGTTGTTACCTATAGACCCGGTTCTAAGAATGTCAAGGCTGATGCCCTGTCTAGGAGTTTTGGTTCTCCGGAACCTTCCGAGCCGGAGCCTGAGAGCATTCTCTCCCCCGGGGTGGTCCTCGCTGCTGTCTCCTCCGACCTTTCACCTCTCATTCACGCCGCTCAACAATCTGCTCCTGAAGCCCTTCCGGAAGGCAAATTATTTGTCCCGTTGTCACTGAGATTGAAAGTGTTAGAGGAGACACATGCTTCAGTCCTAGCTGGACACCCCGGTATCAGGGGTACTCTGGAGTTAGCGGCCAGACTCTATTGGTGGCCGCACATGGCCAAGGATGTACGGGTATTTGTGTCCGCGTGCCCGGTTTGCGCAAGGGGGAAGAACCTCAGGAGACGTCCTGAGGGGCCTCTTCTGCCCTTGCCCATTCCGTCCAGGCCATGGTCCCATTTGTCCATGGATTTTATTACTGATCTGCCATCCTCGCTGGGGAATACGGTCATTTGGGTAATAGTTGACCGTTTCTCCAAAATGTCTCATTTTGTTCCACTTGGCAAGTTGCCTAACGCCAAACTTTTGTCTGAGATGTTCATCAAGGAGATTGTTCGGTTACATGGCATCCCCGAGGACATTGTGTCTGATAGAGGGGTTCAGTTCGTCGCTCGCTTCTGGCGAGCCTTCTGTAAAAATCTAAACGTTAATTTGTCCTTTTCCTCCGCTTTCCATCCCGAGAGTAACGGACAAACGGAACGGATGAACCAAGAACTTATCCAGTATCTGCGACTGTTTGTCTCTGATAACCAGCATCAGTGGGCCAACTACTTACCTCTCGCCGAATTTGCTATTAACAACCATGGTAACTCGTCGACCCAACTGTCACCTTTTTTTTGTAACTATGGGTTCCATCCCCGGTTCTCGCTTTCTACTCCTTTGGTCTCGAACAATCCGGCCGCCGACATATCCGCCGAAGAACTGTGCACAGTTTGGGCCCAGGTTCGTAAGAACCTTCAGGGTTCCCAAGAGAAACTGCGTAAATACGCAAATAAAAGACGTACTATCTCTGCACCTTTTGTGGTCGGGGAGCAGGTTTTATTATCATCTAAGAATCTGAGACTTAAGGTTCCCTCCCTGAAACTTGCTCCTCGGTTCATTGGCCCATTTACGGTTTCTCAGGTTATCAACCCGGTGTCATATAAGTTGGCACTTCCTGACCCCTGGAAGGTCCACAAGGTTTTTCACAAGAACTTGCTTAAGAAGTATGTGACTCCAGTTCTCCCCACCCAGAACCCGCCTCCTCCCTCTCTGGTACAGGGGGAACTGGAGTATGAAGTAGAAAGGCTTGTGGATGCCCGACGGGTTAGAGGTGGGCTGCAGTACCTGGTCCACTGGAGAGGATTTGGCCCTGAGGATAGGACGTGGGTCCCTGCCAGGGACGTTCATGCGCCACGCCTAGTCCAGGCATTCCACAGGGCTTTCCCGCTTAAGCCCGCACCTGGCCATGGGGGTCCGGTGTACCCCCGTAGAAGGGGGGGTACTGTCAGAACCGGCAACTCTCGGGGCCGCCGTGCCCGCACCACCGGTCCGGCCACCCGGGGTACAGGAGCGCGGCGCAGAGGTACCCCGGTTCTTGTGATCTCCCCGGGCCGCTGTAAGACTGGTCGCCGCCGGGTTGCTAGGGAGGCAGCTGGTGCTTCTAGTGTCCTGACTACCAGGCTGGCTTCCCTAGTAACTGTCTGTGCAGCTAGACTGGGGGCGTGTCCCCAGCACCGCCCTGATTAGCCCTGCTGCTGTCAGGCTCCCCGCCCCAATCAGCTTCTGGGGCGGGAGCGCTGACAGCATTTAAATAGGTGTGTTTTCCTCTCAGGCCTCGCCAGTGTTAGTTTGGTTCTCCAGCTGCACCCGCGTTTATCCTGACTGCTCTTGTGACCTCGGCTTTTCTGACACCTGCTTTTGGACTTGACTACGTTTTTGCCTGACCCCTCCGTACTGCGTACCCTCTTGTTGCCTACCCGGATTGTCTGACCATTCTACCGTTGCTTGTCTCAGTGTCTGTTTGTCTCCCGTGTCCCGCTTCCCTAGTGAGGGTAGGGACCGTCGCCCAGTTGTCGCCCTGGGGGTTAGCCCAGGGGGGCAAGTAGGCAGGGACAGGGGTTGCGGGATATCTCAGGGACCCCCATATCCCGGACACTGTCCTGACAGTGACGTCACCCTAGGAGTCGGTCATGGCTCGGTGCTCGCACCAGGGGACTTTACCTTAAGCTACTATTCATGATGTGACGTCACCCTAGGAGTCAGTCATGGCTTGGTGCTCACACCAGGGGACTTCACCCTCAGCTACTATTCATGATGTGACGTCACCCTAGGAGTCGGTCATGGCTCGGTGCTCGCACCAGGGGACTTTACCTTCAGCTACTATTCACGATATGACGTCACCCTAGGAGTCAATCATGGCTCGGTGCTCCTCCACCAGGGGACTTTACCTTCAGCTACTATTCATGATGTGACGTCACCCTAGGAGTCGGTCATGGCTCGGTGCTCGCACCAAGGGACTTTACCTTCAGCTACTATTCACGATATGACGTCACCCTAGGAGTCAATCATGGCTCGGTGCTCGCACCAGGGGACTTTACCTTCAGCTACTATTCATGATGTGACGTCACCCTAGGAGTCGGTCATGGCTCGGTGCTCGCACCAGGGGACTTTGCCTTCAGCTACTATTCATGATATGACTTCACCCTAGGAGTCGGTCATGGCTCGGTGCTCACACCAGGGGACTTTACCTTCAGCTACTATTCACGATATGATGCTACCCTAGGAGTCGGTCATGGCTCGGTGCTCGCACCAGGGGACTTTACCTTCAGCTACTATTCATGATGTGACGTCACCCTAGGAGTCGGTCATGGCTCGGTGCTCGCACCAGGGGACTTTACCTTCAGCTACTATTCATGATGTGACGTCACCCTAGGAGTCGGTCATGGCTCGGTGCTCACACCAGGGGACTTTACCTTCAGCTACTATTCACGATGTGACGTCACCCTAGGAGTCGGTCATGGCTCGGTGCTCACACCAGGGGACTTTACCTTCAGCTACTATTCACAATGTGACTTCACCCTAGGAGTCGGTCATGGCTCGGTGCTCACACCAGGGGACTTTACCTTCAGCTACTATTCATGATATGACTTCACCCTAGGAGTCGGTCATGGCTCAGTGCTCACACCAGGGGACTTCACCCTCAGCTACTATTCATAATGTGACGTCACCCTAGGAGTCGGTCATGGCTCGGTTCTCGCACCAGGGGACTTTACCTTCAGCTACTATTCATGATATGACTTCACCCTAGGAGTCGGTCATGGCTCGGTGCTGTCACCAGGGGACTTTACCCTCAGCTACTATTCATGATGTGACGTCACCCTAGGAGTCGGTCATGGCTCGGTGTTCGCACCCGGGGACTTTACCTTCAGCTACTATTCATGATATGACGTCACCCTAGGAGTCAGTCATGGCTTGGTGCTCGCACCAGGGGACTTTACCTTCAGCTACTATTCATGATGTGACGTCACCCTAGGAGTCGGTCATGGCTCGGTGCTCGCACCAGGGGACTTTACCTTCAGCTACTATTCATGATGTGACGTCACCCTAGGAGTCGGTCATTGCTCGGTGCTCGCACCAGGGGACTTTACCTTAAGCTACTATTCATGATGTGACGTCACCCTAGGAGTCAGTCATGGCTTGGTGCTCACACCAGGGGACTTCACCCTCAGCTACTATTCATGATGTGACGTCACCCTAGGAGTCGGTCATGGCTCGGTGCTCGCACCAGGGGACTTTACCTTCAGCTACTATTCACGATAGGACGTCACCCTAGGAGTCAATCATGGCTCGGTGCTCCTCCACCAGGGGACTTTACCTTCAGCTACTATTCATGATGTGACGTCACCCTAGGAGTCGGTCATGGCTCGGTGCTCGCACCAGGGGACTTTACCTTCAGCTACTATTCACGATATGACGTCACCCTAGGAGTCGGTCATGGCTCGGTGCTCGCACCAGGGGACTTTACCTTCAGCTACTATTCACGATGTGACGTCACCCTAGGAGTCGGTCATGGCTCGGTGCTCGCACCAGGGGACTTTACCTTCAGCTACTATTCATGATATGACTTCACCCTAGGAGTCGGTCATGGCTCGGTGCTCACACCAGGGGACTTTACCTTCAGCTACTATTCACGATGTGACGTCACCCTAGGAGTCGGTGATGGCTTGGTGCTCACACCAGGGGACTTTACCTTAAGCTACTATTCAACATGTGACGTCACCCTAGGAGTCGGTCATGGCTCGGTGCTCACACCAGGGGACTTTACCTTCAGCTACTATTCACGATATGATGCTACCCTAGGAGTCGGTCATGGCTCGGTGCTCGCACCAGGGGACTTTACCTTCAGCTACTATTCATGATGTGACGTCACCCTAGGAGTCGGTCATGGCTCGGTGCTCGCACCAGGGGACTTTACCTTCAGCTACTATTCACGATATGACGTCACCCTAGGAGTCAATCATCGCTCGGTGCTCCTCCACCAGGGGACTTTACCTTAAGCTACTATTCATGATGTGACGTCACCCTAGGAGTCAGCCATGGCTCGGTGCTCGCACCAGGGGACTTTACCTTTAGCTACTATTCATGATATGACTTCACCCTAGGAGTTGGTCATGGCTCGGTGCTCGCACCAGGGGACTTTACCTTCAGCTACTATTCACGATATGACGTCACCCTAGGAGTCAATCATGGCTCGGTGCTCCTCCACCAGGGGACTTTACCTTCAGCTACTATTCATGATGTGACGTCACCCTAGGAGTCGGTCATGGCTCGGTGCTCGCACCAGGGGACTTTACCTTCAGCTACTATTCACGATATGACGTCACCCTAGGAGTCAATCATGGCTCGGTGCTCACACCAGGGGACTTTACCTTCAGCTACTATTCACGATATGATGCTACCCTAGGAGTCGGTCATGGCTCGGTGCTCGCACCAGGGGACTTTACCTTCAGCTACTATTCACGATATGACTTCACCCTAGGAGTTGGTCATGGCTCGGTGCTCGCACCAGGGGACTTTACCTTCAGCTACTATTCACGATATGACGTCACCCTAGGAGTCAATCATGGCTCGGTGCTCCTCCACCAGGGGACTTTACCTTCAGCTACTATTCATGATGTGACGTCACCCTAGGAGTCGGTCATGGCTCGGTGCTCGCACCAGGGGACTTTACCTTCAGCTACTATTCATGATGTGACGTCACCCTAGGAGTCGGTCATGGCTCGGTGCTCGCACCAGGGGACTTTACCTTCAGCTACTATTCACGATGTGACGTCACCCTAGGAGTCGGTCATGGCTCGGTGCTCGCACCAGGGGACTTTACCTTCAGCTACTATTCATGATATGACTTCACCCTAGGAGTCGGTCATGGCTCGGTGCTCACACCAGGGGACTTTACCTTCAGCTACTATTCACGATGTGACGTCACCCTAGGAGTCGGTGATGGCTTGGTGCTCACACCAGGGGACTTTACCTTAAGCTACTATTCAACATGTGACGTCACCCTAGGAGTCGGTCATGGCTCGGTGCTCACACCAGGGGACTTTACCTTCAGCTACTATTCATGATATGACGTCACCCTAGGAGTCGGTCATGGCTCGGTGCTCGCACCAGGGGACTTTACCTTCAGCTACTATTCATGATGTGACGTCACCCTAGGAGTCGGTCATGGCTCGGTGCTCGCACCAGGGGACTTTACCTTCAGCTACTATTCACGATATGACGTCACCCTAGGAGTCAATCATCGCTCGGTGCTCCTCCACCAGGGGACTTTACCTTAAGCTACTATTCATGATGTGACGTCACCCTAGGAGTCAGCCATGGCTCGGTGCTCGCACCAGGGGACTTTACCTTCAGCTACTATTCATGATGTGACGTCACCCTAGGAGTCGGTCATGGCTCGGTGCTCGCACCAGGGGACTTTACCTTCAGCTACTATTCACGATATGACGTCACCCTAGGAGTCAATCATCGCTCGGTGCTCCTCCACCAGGGGACTTTACCTTCAGCTACTATTCACGATGTGACGTCACCCTAGGAGTCGGTCATGGCTCAGTGCTCACACCAGGGGACTTTACCTTAAGCTACTATTCATGATGTGACGTCACCCTAGGAGTCAGCCATGGCTCGGTGCTCGCACCAGGGGACTTTACCTTTAGCTACTATTCATGATATGACTTCACCCTAGGAGTCGGTCATGGCTCGGTGCTCCTCCACCAGGGGACTTTACCCTCAGCTACTATTCACGATATGACGTCACCCTAGGAGTCGGTCATGGCTCGGTGCTCGCACCAGGGGACTTTACGTTCAGCTACTATTCACAATATGACTTCACCCTAGGAGTCGGTCATGGCTCGGTGCTCACACCAGGGGACTTTACCTTCAGCTACTATTCATGATATGACTTCACCCTAGGAGTTGGTCATGGCTCGGTGCTCACACCAGGGGACTTTACCTTCAGCTACTATTCACTTTTACAGAATTCACAACTATTTCTTCACTTTTTGGAGGGTGGGGGGTGTGGGTGTCTTGTCTTGGGGAGCTGTAGCGCCCTTTCACACAAGGCAGAAATGTTCTGCTGGATGCCATCCATGGAAAATTCCACACACCAAAATTTGAGGAGGAGTTGAAAATCGCTTCATTCTACATTTAAAACCACATTTAAAAAAACGTGAATTTTGGTTCAGATTTCCGCAGCAGCAAACTGTGCTGCATCCCGGGGATTAATACTGATGAGGGTCAACGGCCCCCGTTACACCGCATGCAAAACCAACACACAACTTAGCAGCGGAAAATAAAAACTATCTAGCGATCGCCATCTCCTGACTTTCTATATTCAATAAAGGCCGAGCTCAAACTGTACATTGTGTGGTGTCTGAGAGGACAGATGCATTCTGGGTATCCACAACATGACATTTATAAGGTGAGGCTTCAGTAAGTCAGGCCGGTAACACGCAGCGTTTTCTGCTTGCCGTAGTGCTTAGGGGGTCGCCAACGGGGTTTTTTTTAATGACAAAAGGGTAGATAAGTGCAGAAAGACGACCCTTCTCACTTATTAAATGCCCTGCTGCTCCAGCACCGCCAGTCTGGGCTTGTGGCAGTCCAGTGCCAATCACGCACACATACCCGCTGAAGCCAGTTATTGGCTCCAGTAGTCCCGCAAAAAATGCATGTTATTTGACCGCTGCCGGAGCTTCTGGGATTGGCGCAGCAGCAGCCAGACTGGTGAGATATTTGAACTGTTAAAGGGGTTTTCCAGGACATTAAAAAAAGGTTATGCAGTCTTTAAATAAAGAAAAATTGATTACCCATCTATCCCCGCGGCTCCTCGTCCAGCGCTGCAGCCTCATTATCTGCCTCACAGAACCTGGCAGAAGCGGCGGGCAGTCATGTGCCATTCATTGTGCATGTGCCCGCTCAGCCACTCACAGGCTTCAGTGGTGATTCTTCTATGGCAGCTGAAGCCGTCCCATGCACAATGAACGGCACATGACCGCCGCTGGTTCTGTGTGGCAGGCACCAGCGCTGGATGGGGAGCCGTGGAGTTAAGGGAGTACTCAATTCTTTATATTAAAGGGTTGTCCCGCGGCAGCAAGTGGGGTTATACACTTCTGTATGGCCATATTAATGCACTTTGTAATATACATCGTGCATTAATTATGAGCCATACAGAAGTTATTCACTTACCTGCTCCGTTGCTAGCGTCCTCGTCTCCATGGTGCCGTCTAATTTCAGCGTCTAATCGCCCGATTAGACGCGCTTGCACAGTCCGGTCTTCTCCCTGGTGAATGGGGCCGCTCATGCCGGAGAGCTGCTCCTCGTAGCTCCGCCCCGTCACGTGTGCCGATTCCAGCCAATCAGGAGGGTGGAATCGGCAATGGACCGCACAGAGCCCACGGTGCACCATGGGAGAAGACCCGCGGTGCATCGTGGGTGAAGATCCCGGCGGCCATCTTAGTAAGGTAAGGAAGAAGTCGCAGCAGCGCGGGGATTCGGGTAAGCACTAAACGTTTTTTTTTTTAACACATGCATTGGGTTTGTCTCGCGCCGAACGGGGGGCCTATTGAATAAAAAAAAAAACGTTTTGGCACGGGACAACCCCTTTAAGGCCTTATAGCCCTTTTTATGTGCTAGAAAATCCCTTTAACAGGGTTTTTTCTTACACCCATTGACTCCTAGCAATGTTTTAAGAAATGTCAGACCCCCCCCCTAAGTAAGCACCTGTTGCTTATAATTTCTAGGAGATTTATGTAGAATTTACTAACTTGTGAAATTTAGCATAAACTTACCGCATATTTCTTCTTAGTAAAGAAAAGAAGGCTCTTCTTTGTAAATAGGTTATTAAACCTTCTGTCATTCGCTTTGACTTCCCAACTGTAATCTGGCCAAAAAAGAAACACAATATCAGACACAGAAGGTAATTCAGCTATTAAAGGTTACAAACTAAACACCAGGAACGACTACACAAAGACGAACACTGAAGCCGCCTGCCTCACATTGTGGGGGCCACATCGCGCTGACTACACAGTTTTCATCCATTGAGGCATTAACTCCCCAAGACAACTAAAAGGTGTCCTGCGATATCTGCTACCAAGATGTTAGAAGCAATTCCTTTAAATCCTGGAAGTTGTGAAACTCTTGCCTGTATGTCCTGACCCCATGCCATCTCAGACAGCATTAAACTTTGTGCTACAGTAGATCTTCTTTGGGATTGGACTAGAGGTCAAGATCCGCAGATCTGGATCCACTGTGCCACACATTGGGTATCGCAGTCTTCAGGCTTTAACCCACCAATCAGGGTGTGGGCTTCACTGCAGCATCCCAAGGCTACTACTCTGGAAGTAGCCCAGTAATTAAGCAGCTGGCACTATTATAGACCGAGGTGCAGAATGTGTGAACAGGAGCTCATTCAGTTAATCCGGCTTCGGG
Source organism: Eleutherodactylus coqui (assembly GCF_035609145.1). NCBI lineage: Eukaryota > Metazoa > Chordata > Amphibia > Anura > Eleutherodactylidae > Eleutherodactylus > Eleutherodactylus coqui. The sequence continues at coordinate 222,834,801 of NC_089843.1, forward strand.
CAGGCAGTCCAACTTGAGCACGAGGAACAAGCTAGAGGTTGGGTTACGGAGATGAAGCAGTTGGGTTTGGTGTTTCGTTATGTTATGGTAGTGACTAGAGATGAGCAAGTAGTGCCTTAGCCGAGTATCCTCCCACTCGTGCCTAAAGATTCGGCTGCCGCAGGTGACAGATGAGTTGCGGCGGTGAGCTGGGGGGAGCGAGGGGGAGAGAGGGAGAAAGGGATCTCCCCTCCGTTCCTCCTCGCTCTCCCCCGCCGAATCGTTAGACACGAGCGGGCAAATACTTGACTTAGGCAATACTCGCTTGAGTAGTTAGCCTTAGCAATTATACTCGTCTCTAGTAGTGACAGATGGAGGCAGCACATTTTGACAAGAAAAAAACTTTACTTGATGTACAAAGGTTAGCTGGTTTTCCTCCATAGTAGGGCACTTTATACTTGAAAGTTGCATTGAACATCACATAACTTGATAAAACATTTCTTGTAGCAATCGGGTACATCTCCCTTACAATCCTCCTGGACTCCGGCGTCAGCAAGACATCTGACACTTACTCAAGCCTTCCATAACTTTGCCCAAAACTAGCTTCACTTCCAATAATTTGACCTCTTATGTTTTGTAGGAACCACATCCTTACACCCAGAATGCCCAACATCATAGATCAACAATACTATCGAGGTCTCACATGTAATACTTCTGTAGGGGCCCGAAGTCTATATATCTGGCCCCTCTATAATTGTCATACATGTCACGTCTTCAGTGTGGATGCACTGTGCATATTGTCCTGTCTCCAGTTATGTGTATTGCAAAGCTGCAGCATGTGAGAGGTTAATGTCTGAAGGTGGCTGGGATATGTCTGGAAATTGCATCAAATTATCATGTCACGTGTGTATGCAAGGATATGTATATAAGTGAAGGGTGAGTTTGAAAGGAGTCCAGAGTCCATCTTCTTCAACAATTGAGTGTGGACGGAGAGTGGTGGCCACATGGGAGTACCTTCAACCCTCATGTGGTGAAGAGAATGGAAGCTGAGGAGAGGTATCCTGATGTCCCCATCCCAGGACCCCTACCTTGAGTGAGAGGAAGAAAGCAGTCCAACTTGCAGTGTCCAAGCTACAAAGTACAAGTGAGTGTCAGCGGAGTGTTTCCTTCCCCCGTCCTCCTCTGGAGTTTTCCCTTTCCAGGAGCCGAACCTTACAGATAACTTAGCCTGTAGGTCTGGTGTCATTCTGTGTTCTCCTCCCTGACTTTGCCTAACTGTTATTCCGGCACTGGCGTGTGAAGTTTGCATTACCAGGAGTAAAGTTCCAGTCACTGAGGGAGTAAAGTTCCCAGTGATTGAGGGATTCAACTCTTACCGTGCGTGGACTCTATTATTTCTACTGCCAGAGATTTAATGGTGTGAAGGAACGGTGGCGTCACGAGTGACAACTTCTTCTGTCCACTACACCCATATACAGGTAACCGCTGTCCCAGTGTTGCCTTGAAGAGGCCTAGCAGTGCCTTGGCTCAGGCCATACACCTCTCTCCGAGGACGAGTCTGGTAGAGGCACCGTGACAAGTGCCATCTCTACCCCCGCCATCTCCATAGCGTGGGCCTCGTGTCACGGTCGCTGCAGGATCACCACACTTCCTTCTCTCTCGCTCTACAATGTCTTACTGTGCCATTACATCAGACATGCATCCTATACTCCTCGTTGACTACAATGGATTAAAAGGGTTAGGAATAGGCGTAAACCAATATGGCCTACTGGTGTTTCCGCCCTCTGCTAACCGACCTCATCCTGACATCGCCATCTCAGTGTGTGGCGCCACCATAACTCCCAGCACGCCCGCTGCCTTGTGGTCATATTCGACGCTGATCTCTCCTTTACCCCCTACATCCAATCTCTGGCCCGAACATGTCAGCTGCACCTCAAGAACATTGCAAGAATCCGCTCTTTTCTCACTGTGGACTCGCTATAAACGCTCACTGTCGCCCTCATCCACTCCCGGCTCGATTATTGCAACTCGTTGCTGATCGGCCTCCCCTGCACCAGACTCTACCCTCTCCAATCCATCCTGAAGGCGGCAGCCAGGCTCATCTTCCTGTCCAGCCGCTACTCGGATGCCTCTGCCCTGTGCCGGTCACTGCACTGGCTGCCCGTTACATACAGAATTCAATTTAAACTGACTACCTTCATCCATAAAGCTCTCCACAGCGCCGCATCGCCCTACATTGCTTCCCTAATCTCTTTCCACCACCCAGCCCATCCGCTCCGCTCCGCTCCACTAATGAAATCACATTAAGTGCCCCTTTAATTCGAACCTCTCTCTCCTGCCTTCAAGACTTCTCCAGAGCAGCACCGGTCCTCTGGAACGCGCTACCCCAAACTATCCGGGCAATCACCGACTCAGGCGTGCTCTAAAAAAACTCACCTCTTCAGGGAGGCATGCCACATCCCTGACACTAAACCCCTTTGTACCCACCTGATAACATGCTCCCTGACCTACTGACTGCAATCCCTGATAGCTGCAATCAACCGTGTCCTGCAGTCACACTGATTTAGCCACTAAAAGCCTGACTATTGTCTATTTGTATAGCATCCCTCACTCTAACTATGTGTAAATATATCAGGGGTCAGTACAGAGATCTCTCCCATCATCTATTATACCCAGGACTGTAACAAGGGGGCGCTCTAATAACTATGTATAGATATATCAGGGGTCAGTACAGAGATCTCTCCCATCATCTATTATACCCAGGACTGTAACAAGGGGGCGCTCTAATAACTATGTATAATATATCTGGGGTCAGTACAGAGATCTCTCCCATCATCTATTATACCCAGGACTGTAACAGGGGGGTGCTCTAATAACTATGTATAGATATATCAGGGGTCAGTACAGAGATCTCTCCCATCATCTATTATACCCAGGACTGTAACAAGGGGGCGCTCTAATAACTATGTATAATATATCAGGGGCCAGTACAGAGATCTCTCCCATCATCTATTATACCCAGGACTGTAACAAGGGGGCGCTCTAATAACTATGTATAATATATCAGGGGTCAGTACAGAGATCTCTCCCATCATCTACTATATCCAGGACTGTAACAAGAGGGCACCCTCTAGAGGAGAGAAGGTTTTTACACAACGCAGAAGGGGGTTCTTTACTGTAAGAGCAGTGAGACTATGGAACTCTGTGCTGGAGGACATGGTGATGGTGAACACAATATTACATGTTATATCACTGATTACTCAGAAGGGTCGTTGATCTGGGGATTATTCAGATTACCAGATTGGAGTTGGGAAGGGATTTTTTCCTTAAATGAGGAAAATTGGCATCTTCCTCATTTGTTTTTTTTTGCCTTCCTCTGGATCAACATTGGGTGGGGGGGAGGGGTAATAGGCTAAATTGGATGAACAGATGTCTTTTTTCGGCCTTACATACTATGTGATTTTTAAAACATGGTCAATGCATAAATGTTATATCGTAAGTTTCGTTTGGCTCGGTTTCAGGTAGTTTATGGTTTCTGATGCAACCAGAGGTTGTAAGTCCACAGATCAGGGATCTGCCTCACACAATTACATATTTGTTCTTCTTGCTGATAAATCTCATCTGATAAGGGCCGACACCTTTTGTTATTTTAGGCTCTTAGGAAGCTCCGTGGATTCTACCTTGTTAAACAAGTGCATTAATGTATGAGCTGCGGAGGAAATGATGCATCAATTAGGGAGGCATACATCGTATTTCCCAATCACTTACATAAAGACCATAATCCGTGCCGCCCCAAGACACACAGCTGTCAGACGAGGCTCTAGCTCCTCTCTAACCTCTATTATGTGACCCCCAGCAGAATATGCCACAACACACAGTGGGGATTCCACCACTTTCTGCACCACCTCTGCCTTCCTAACAGGCAGATTGTGACGTGGATTTACAAATGGTTTCATTCTGCTACAGATGCACATTAATATCTGGAGGTAGACGTGTGGATTCTGGTGCCAACGTCCACAGCAGAATATTCTGTTACACATGAAAGCACTCTTACATTCAGAGGGTACAAACCTAAAAATGACAACCCCCCCCCCCCCCCCCGCTATAAGCACTGATTGATTCATAATCTCTATTATTAAGATAGAGTCCGTTTATATTCAAAAGGGGTTAGTAATCTGCGAGACAAAATAATCCGTACTTTGTATACGAGAAAACTGTTCAAGGTGTAACATAATGTGTAGAGATGAGCGAGCATACAGCCTCTCTGGGTCCTCTTAAAGGGGTATCCCTGGACTTTTTAAAATTTTAACAAGTCATCAATAAATTATTGCTGAGGACCCGCCACTCAGATCCCCACCAATCAACTGATTTCTGGGGCTGCTGTCACTGTGGCCAGGAATTAGAAGGCGCCGACCATAGTGCAGAGGCCAGAGTTAGTATTGCAGACACAATTTCCATTGAATTCAACAGGAGCTGCTCTGCAGTACCAACCCAAGCTGCTACACTGTGACCAAACCAAATAACGAACAGCATGTAAGAATGTGTAGCGCTGCAGCCGGGTGAGTCAAGCAACAAGCAGCGTGTGTAGCACTGCTGTATGTGAAGCCAATATTACTGTGCACTAATTGTGCGGCTGAATGGTGTGCTTGGGGGAGCCGCGCAGCAATATAAGTAGTGAAGGGGTCTTGGAGTTCTGCTCGCTTACGAGCTGGGTCATAATTGCAACCTCTGTGACCCCTATTGCTATGCCAGTGCCTGGAGAGATCAGACGCATTTGTGTGGCAAAGCCCTGTCAAATGCCCCTGTATCTGTTGTGGTGCCACGAAATATTCCATCACTACTTACAGTTTGGTGGATCTATGATGCAGTAGGTCCAGAATATCAAGGTGCTAACGACCAATTATCCGTCATTCCGTATGTGCTATGTGAGGTACATGCAGAGCTTGACAACACCTGTGATGTCAGTTACTGGCTTTTAGCTCCGCCCCCTGATCAGAAGATTGGAAAAGGGCAAATGTTGTCCCTATCTTCAAATAAGGAAAGAAGGTGGATCCAGGAAACTACAGGCCTGTGAGCCTGACTTCTACACCAGGAAAGATCATTGAATAAATTATTAAACAGCATGTATGCAAGTACTTGGATGAGAATGGAGTAATTAACCAGAGCAAGCATGGGTTTGTAACAAACAAGTCATGCCAGACTAATCTAATTTCCTTCTATGACAGAATCACCGACTGGGTTGATCAGGGAAATGCGGTGGATATAGTATATCTTGACTTTAGTAAAGCATTGACAAAGTATCTCATACCAGACTTCTTGAAAAAAATGACCAAATCTGGGATTGAGAAGGAAACTGTTAGGTGGATTCACAACTGGCTGAGTGATCGTACTTAAAGAGTGGTCATAAATGGCTGCACATCCAAGTGGAAGAATGTATCAAGTGGGGACCACAAGGCTCTGTCCTAGGCCCAGTGTTGGCCAACATTGTTATAAATGATCTAGATGAGGGAATTGAGGGAAACTGATCAAATTGACAACACAAAGCTAGGAGGGATAGCTAACACTAGGGAAGAGAGAGAGGGAGAGTATTCAAAAAGATCTAGAAAAGCTTGCATAGTCGGTGGCGACTAACAGAATGGTATCTAACAAGGAGAAATGCAAAGTCCTACATCTGAGCAAGAAAAATGAAGAAAACACATACAGAATGGGTGGAATTGGGCTAAGCAGCAGCACATGTGAAAAAGACTTGGGTATACTAATAGATCACAGACTGAACATGAGTCAACAATGTGATGCAGCAGCCAAAAAGGCAAACACAATTCTGGGATGTATTAAGAGAAGCATAGAGTCTAGATCACGTGAGCTCATTATCCCCCTTTACTCTTCATTAGTCAGACCTCATCTGGAATACTGGGTCCAGTTCTGGGCACCCCACTTTAAAAAAAGACATAGAGAAACTGCAGCAAGTTCAGAGAAGAGTTACCAAGATGGTGAGCGGTCTGCAAATCATGTCCTATGAGGAACGGTTAGGCTGGGTTCACACAGGGCGGATTTGCTGCGGTTTTGCCGCGGTTTGCCATTGCATATCCGCACTGCAGCAAAACCGCTGCATTTGCAGTGCAATGCAGCACAAATGTGTTCTCACAGGACGGATTTTTTCCGTACTGCCGCAGTGCGGAAATGCAACTGCGGCGTGGTTTTTCCAGACGCAACTTGTCCATTCTTCTGTCTTTTCCGCAGCGCTTTTTTGTCCATAGACCTCTATGGATGCAGCAAAATCGGCACCAAAATATGCTGCAAAAAGTAAAAAAGCGCTGCGGAAAAAACCGCTTGCAGATTTTTCCGCAAGAAAATCCGCAAGACAAATATAACCTTTGAAGCGGTTTTGCCGCGAAGCAGTTCTTCTGCGGCAAAACCGCAACAGAAAAAACGTGACAAATCCACCCTGTGTGAACCCAACCTTAAAGGATCTGGAAATGTTTAGCTTGCAGAAGAGAAGGCTGAGAGGAGACTTAATAGCGGTCTACAAATATCTGAAGGGCTGTCACAGTGCAGAGGGATCAGCCCTATTCTCATCTGCACAAGGAAAGACTAGAAGCAATGGGATGAAACTGAAAGGGAGGAGACACAGATTAGATATTAGACAGTGAGGGGATCAATGAGTGGAACAGGTTGCCACAGGAGGTGGGCAGTTCTCCTTCAATGGAAGTCTTCAAAGGCTGGACAGACATCTGTCCGGGATGATTTAGTGATCCTGCACTGAGCAGGGGGCTGGACCCGATAACCCTGGAGGTCCCTTCCAACTCTACCTTTCTATGATTCTACATGATGGTGACGTCATCTCAGGTCCTTTATTTTCTTTGTGCACTGAATGAGGGATTATGGGCGGACTACATCCCCCTCAAACCCCTCAGTTGCTATGGATACAGCAGTACTCAGTCTGGAAAATTGTACCTAGTTGTTGCTCACCTGTGTGGAGACTCCAATAAATGACACCTCACAAATTTATACATACATAGCTCGTGTGCTGACAGAACCTTTGACGATGTCACCGTCATGTGATCAGTCACATGGTCTCTGAGCTGACTGAGGGATTATGGGCGGACTACATCCCCCACAAACCCCTGCAGCTTCAGTTGTTATGGATACAGCAGTACTCCGTCTGACAGTTTGTACCTAGTTGTTGCGCACCATAGCAGAGCTGTGTGTGTGTGACGTGCACGTAGCAGAGCTGTGTGTGTGACATGCATGTAGCAGAGCTGTGGGGCACATTGCACCACCAGAAACACTGATACTACAATTTCTACTAGTAACACATATTGCTTTATGGTATAAAGTAAAATCTGGTAAGCCTACTACCCCGGATAATTTTGGACGAGTAAGATAGATGTTTCAAACATGGTTTGTCCCCCTTTCACATGAAATTTTTAAATATTTTGTTAATATGTAACAAGAAGGGTCTATGACGTTTGAGGGGTAATGTTTGGGAAGAGTGACCATTTAAATAACAATAATCCATCCAAACTAAGAAACATGAGGAGCCGTTTACCTAATTGTTTTCTCTGCAGGTTAGACATTGAATGCTTATGTTTTGGAGAAATGGCCTGTGGGCTCCAAGTGGTGGGTGAATTCCTGAGTAGCTTATTGAAAAGTATTTCCAACCATAGGGGAACATCCATCTGCTTGTAGCAACATAATGTGAAATTACTGATATCTGGGGATTAACTTTAAAATTGCTAACCCTGCCAAACTGTTCAAACTCCCAAAGTATCAGGAAGCCCGCGGAGGGGGAATGTACCGCAGCAGACATTCTGGAAAGAGTGACATCCTATATTCAGATGGGTCCGCTGAGTCCTTTGGTGTAATCACATTAGCCGGGGATTCCATGACTACAATGTATACAAACGTGACAAGAGGCATCCCTGCCTTGTTCCATTACAAATCTGGAAGGTTTCAGAGATTTTTAGTCAGGCCGTAGGTTTGTTATAGAACACCATCATCCATTCCCTCATATGTGGACCTAAACCAATTTTCTGAGGGATTGCCTTCAGGAATCCCCCGTACTCCCTTGTCAAAAGGTTTCCTAGCATCCAATGCCAGGAGGCGCAGGAGAGTGCCAGTCCAGAGAGCGCCTGCTATTATGGACGTTGACCTAATGGCCTTATCCCTGGCCTCTCTTTCCAGGTCAAAACCTGCTATTGATCGGGTCTATTATGTAAGACTGCATAGGTGTAGCTATCATTTGGGAAGAAGTATGACATTTCTGTATATTGATGAGTGACATTACCGCATACCGACACGGACACATCTATGTGAGTCTTAGGACCTATAAGGAATAGGGGCCGCCTTGTGAAACCTTAACGGGAAATGACCGCCGCACATGCTTTATGATACCGAAGGGGGGCTTATTCATTGGAGGCAAACATTTGGCCTTTCGATTTTCTTCTAAAACTGGGTGAACATGCTGAGAATACGTGCAGCAATGTACAATATGCTGAGCACAATCATTTCTAGGGACACCCTGTGGACATGAGGTCTTCTGGATCACAACGGTTTAGTGCTATGTTAATATATCAATCGGCATTCGTTAGACATGTCCTTGCTTGGCTTTTCCTTTTTAATTTGACTGTCAGACTACCAGCTCAACGAACACGTAAGACTGCTGAACTGTCTGTTATGTAAAATGATATTACAATGTTTGATGAAGCATTTAGGCGGCCCGCACACGGCGGACCCGGACTCTGCATGCGGGAGCCTGCAACGGAATCCGACGCCGCGTACCTGTGCTCTTTCTTCTTTCTCTGTACTGTGGATGGTCGCGGCGAGCCGCCATCGGACATGCGCAGTACAGATTTGTTTCTTAAACGTTTATTTTACCCACGCCGTCGCTGGGCGATGACGCAGAATCCGCGACCTGTCTGCAATGTTAATTGCAGATGGGCCACGGGTCAGACGGCTTCCATTGACTTGATTTGCATATTACCCAGAGGAGCATGCATGGCCTTTTGAGTCTTCTCACTCACCGTCTATGCGCTCTCCCTAAGGAGAAAAGATAGATATCTGGAGTCAGAAACCCTATATGTGACAAAACCTGAACTCCATACAGCGGTGCACATGGCAAATGCCAAAATGCTGTCCTAAAGCTCGTGTCTTGGGGAGCGCAGCCGCATGACTGAAGAGCTGTTGGCGGCTCTGCAGCCCAAGCTGACACATGGCTGACCCCGCACAATCCCAAGCCAGGCAAGGTTGTGTGTGACAATGGAGCCAACCTGCTGGCAGCCCTTCACCTTGGCAATCTCACACATGTACCGTGCCTCGCCCGTGTGATGAACCCAGTAGTGAATCGCTGTCTAAACAATTACCCAGGTTTATATCCAAAGCTGGGAAAGGTCAGGAAACTACTTGCATTTTCATCATTCACCCCCAGACAGCTCTCGTCTGGTGGCGGTACTACCACCCAACTCTCATCTGTGATGTGCCAACACTGCACACATGTGCCACATTGCATATGCAGAAACTAAGCCAGCAGCAGAGAGCGATCGCAGAGTACCAGAAGATGTATGCAGTTAGCAGACCCTGTAGGGAGTCCTAGATGGAGTCTGCTGATTTACCCTGCTTTGAGGAAGCGACCAAAATGGTCAGTCGTGATGAGACGCTAATCAGTATGACCCTCCCTGTTGTCTGCCTGCTGGAAACGATGTTACAGGGCCTCAAGGATGTGTTGTCGGAAGAGGAGAAGGAAGGGAGACCAATCTCCCAACTATCTGTCCAGTCCAGCGTTACTCAACACCGCAGGCAGGGTGGCTTTGGACAAGAAATGGGGGGAGTCTTCTCCAACATGTTTCTCCACCCATGGGGGAAATATAGAGGAGGAAGAAGAGGATGGAGATAATATAGGACCAGATACAAGAAAGGAGGCTACACAACGTTCCTTCTATCCATCACTAACCACAGCTGATCTACATGGATGGCAGCACCAGCCGGAGGACACTCTTAGGCCTGATCCTAAGGAATGTGGGACATCACCCTTAGGCACCTTGAGGCATACGAGTACCTTTATGTTATGGTCCTTGCAGAAGAACGGTCATATAGTCCACATCAAATCATCAGATCATTACTGAGTGGCCGCCCTCCTTGATCCCCACTACAAGACCAAAATGACAAATCTCATTCCAGCAGTGGAGAGGGATCACAAAATGCAGCAGTATCAGGACAGACTGTTAAGCAGCTTGGCAGAGCTTTTTCCCATGGCCTTGGGGATGCATCCGCAATGAATCGCAGCTCAGCCGCTGATGGGAAATGAGGAGGAACTGCCGCAGCAGCGCCACAACTGGTGGCAGGCAAGGTCTAACAGAGGTGTGGCATCGTTTTTTCAGCCAAGTGTAGCCTGCAGCAACAGCCCATTACTGAGCGGTCACCCTCCTGGATACTCACTACAAGTCCAAAATGACAAATCTCATTCCGGAAGTGGAGAGGGGCCTCAAAATGTTGTGTTTCCAGGACAGGCTGTTAAGCAGTTTGAGCAGAGCATTTCCCCATGGGCGCGTAGATGCATCTGCAATGGATCGCCGCTCTGTGGCTCATGCCACTACTTTTCTGCACTTTCTAAACAGCCTCCACCACTTCTACAGTCTGGCTCCAGTGTTGCCTCTTGTGCTGCTCTCGTTCTCTGTAAACTTGTCCAACTTGTCCTATTAGCTGTTCCCCATTTGCAAGTTCCTGGCTGCTACATTTTCCATACATATCCAGGAGTTTGGGTACGGCCTGGTCTCCACTGAAGTATAGGGAAGAGGCGGTGGGATTGATGGATCTCAATTCACCCGACAGGTGAGGATTCCACAGATGCCATATCTTCTAAAAGGGGAGTTCACACAACAGCCGCAGCGTGGATGAAGAGTGCACCATCAGCTTCATCACAAAGCAGCAGTGTTCGCTCTGATTTAGGCCTCGTGCACACCAGCATGGTCGGCAGGCAGAATAGGGGTGTGGAAAAAATGGTGTCTTTTAGAAGCAATGGTTTCCTATAGAAGCGTTCAGTTGAATTAATTTTATTCACAAAATACACTTGCACCTTCCAAAGATGGGACACGGGTGGCTACAACGCCCACATCTGAGGGCCGGGCTGTGTGATAAGATAGCACCTGACCTATCTTCGTGCGAGCTGCGCAGGAGTTCAGCTGTGTCCAACGCTCCGAAAAGACGATGACAAGTCATTAGGAGGATTTCTGCCGACTGAGGGAATTCCCAACAGCAGCGGCGCTGCTACACCCAGAAGCACATGTTAAATGTCCCGCTGTAAACTCTATTTAGACCCCGCGGGTTCTGTTCATCTCCCCAGGACTTCCCCTCATACCCACAGGGACTAAAAGGAGGTTACAGTGGGATATTTTAATGTGCCCTTGGGCAGCAAGCTTTAAATGTGCCGCTGTAAGCAGCTGGGAATTTCTCCAGCCCCGCTGATGTGAAGAAGCACATTGAAATCAATGGCTTCTATTCACGGCTTATTGCACATGCAGATTTTGCACGGGTAATGTGTTCACATGAATAAGCCCCAAATAAGCCAATATTAATATAGACCCCTTTATTTACTTACCAATCCTCAGTCCCAGGTGGTCTTCACCTCCAGATGCCACTGCTGTCAGGGGGGGTGAAGCTATGGCAGCTGATTGTGTGCATCACTGCACACAGTCCTGACGTAGTCCAATATTAGGACCCTGTGTGAGACATCCAGAAGTGAAGACCACCAGGGAGTGAGGAGCAGTCAGTCAAACAGGCTATTCACTCAAATCTTCCCTTGAGTTTATAGGCCCCATAAAGCTGCTGAGAAATAGCGCAGGATATGGTTTCCATATGCGTGTGCCGCAGAAATGTGACTAAGGCCTTATGCACACGACCGTATATACACAGCTATGTAGCTGCCTCCAAAAATCGTGTCCATCTGAAGCATTGGATTCCAATGTATTCATTCAGATGAGCATTTTTTTTTACCACATAAAAAATTCGCGCCAGCAAAAATAAAATATTGGCACCCGTTTTCGGTCACCTATTTTATATGCTGTGTCCAAAGATAGGTATGAGATCGAAAAACGCGGCCGGGCGCTCTGCCACACTGTGGTAAATTGGCAGCTCTTATTGCGTGCTGCCCGTGGAGTCAGGCAGGGTAAAATTATGATCCTCAGTGGTGCGCTACCTGCGGGGTCAGGTAGGCGAAGACGTTGTTTCGTTGTGACGCTAGTCCACGTATGGGCAGGGACCCATTCCAAACAAAATAATAAATACAAAAAGTGGGAGAAATAAATATAACAGGGGTAGCACCTTTTTTGATTTCTGGAGCACATAGTGTGGTACCTCAGTAGGGTGTTAAGTTGGTGAGAAGGGACTCCAGGAGTCGGGTTGTAATGTAAACCAAAAACAGATTTATTTTCAGAGAGAAAAGGAGATTTCCAGTAGACTTGTTTCATATAGTTTGCATTAGATAACTTGGAAATAAACTATTACATTTGCAGGCATTGATTACTTCTGCACTTTTCTCAGGGGATTGATATCAGATATTACAATTGTACTCTATGCTTTTCCTTCGAGCTGTTCTCCCTGGCTGCACCTATGTATGGTTGACTTAGTTTTCTTTATTTCCTTATCTCCTTTTCCGTCTATTTAGTTGAGAGAAAAGGGAGAGAAAAGGAAGAAGGAGACCTAACAGTTCTTGCTCTTGGGTACTCATACTTAAAGGGGTTGTCCCGCGCCGAAACGGGGTTTTTTTTTTTCAACAGCCCCCCCGTTCGGCGCGAGACAAACCCGATGCAGGGACCTAAAAAAAAAATCTGCACAGCGCTTACCTGAATCCCCGCGCTCCGGTGACTTCTTACTTACCGGTTGAAGATGGCCACCGGGATCTTCTCCCTCGGTGGACCGCAGGGCTTCTGTGCGGTCCATTGCCGATTCCAGCCTCCTGATTGGCTGGAATCGGCACGTGACGGGGCGGAGCTACCAGGAGCCGCTCTCAGGCACGAGCGGCCCCATTGAGAAAAGAAGAAGACCCGGACTGCGCAAGCGTGTCTAATCTGGCGATTAGACGCTGAAAATTAGACAGAACCATGGAGACGAGGACGCCAGCAACGGAACAGGTAAGTGAATAACTTCTGTATGGCTCATAATTAATGCGCAATGTACATTACAAAGTGCATTAATATGGCCATACAGAAGTGTATACCCCCACTTGCTTTCGCGGGACAACCCCTTTAAGATGTTCTTCCTTCCTACCGCACTGGCTGCTCTGCGATGACCTAGCAGAGGCTTCTCCTTGTTCTTCCCCTGTCTCTCTTAGGCCTTTCCTCTCACTTGGACCTAGAAGATTGAATCTAGCTCCAACCCCTCTACCTTATATCTCCTTCTGCACATCCAACCCGTGTGATGGGCTTATCCTCCAATCACAGGGTCACTGCTATCCAGTCTCTGAACTAGCTAGGGGTGATTGACAGGCAAACTGATGCAGAGTGGGGTTGCAGAAACACACAAATCCAGTGCACAACAGTACAGTTATCACATGATTTAACCATGACATAACCACAAAAGTGCTGTATTACCCAACTCTGGGGTACTGCAGGAAAAAACACATACAGTCATGTGAAAGAGCCTTTAAAGCTCCTAGGACCTAATGCAGAATCTGCTAAAGTATCCTCATCTACCATGTGCCACTTAAAATACTCGGGGCTTCTCATGTAGCAGAGGGACTCACAACCTGAGAATATGAACATACTTGAATGCAGCGTTCACATTTACCCTACACAGCTAGTAATACTACTGATCTATACTGTCTGTATGCTCTACTTATATTGTGGGGAACAATGTATGAGAACAGGTTGGACTGTAGTTTGACGTCATTTATTTCAGTAGGAGATTACTTGGCTTGGAAACGCTGAACACTTTGATCTAGAGCAATGATAGTGCAAATATAGATAAATCGCTGCATGAATTAAACGTTACACAACTTTTGGTATGCTTTTATCTTTCAATTCTATGTGCTCTTCAAGCTATTAGTTTGCTGACTACATACGTAGTCCTGCAATCAGCTGAGAAGGGTGTACAACTGCATCCAGTCCAGGCAATGCTCGAAATACTCTGGCCTCCAGTCTGATACATTGTTGCAAAGTACCAAACAGATTGCTGAGTAGAGTGCGCCGTGCTCTGATTATTGCCTCTGATATATTACCGGCTTGCGAACAACAATGAACTTAAACACTTGGGAGATACTTTTATATTGTCTAGTAATGTAAGATGTGATAGCTGCATATACAGCATTAGGAATCTTTGGATGGCGTCGCCTCTGTCATGTGGAGACGGGCTCAGATTGCCAGGGAAAATCCCTTGAATCATTTTTTGATGTGGTTAGCTCCCAGAGCATTGTCCGGACTGCATATAATTGTATCCATTTCTCATTACATTAATGTACAATATAATGTATTGAAAAACCTAAAATGTTTACGTGGTAGGAATAGGAGAAAAAACGCAATTGCCCATTCACATGATGGGGAGCTGCGTGTCACTGAAAATGAGTGCTGCTGCTCCGAGAGGGAGAGAGATGAAGTGAAGCCCCACAGGGCTTTCCTTTATTGCTGGGGACTCTCTTTATCTCAGCGGGGATTGAGGGTTTTCCCAGCAGCTGGAGAAACTATTCTGTAGCGGGGAGAGACTGAGATGAAGGGAGTTCCCAGGGAACCCCCTTTATCGCAGTGGGCCCTCTTTGTCTAAGCGCAATATCAGCATTCCCCTGCAGGAGGGAATAATGGATTCCCCAGCAGCGGGCAGAGAAGGAATTCCCCTGCAGGGGAGAACAAGGGAATCACCGTAGCAGGGAGAGAGAGGGGGTGGGGCTACAGGGCTTCCCCTGAGAGTAGGTGGTGATAGGGAGGGTCTAGAGGGAATCACCCTCTAGCCCCGCCCACCCTCTCCTGGCTATGGTGGAATCCTTGGGAGAACCACTTAGCACGGCTCTCTCTCTCTCTCTAGCCCTGCCCTCTCTCTCACCATATCCACAGGGAGAAAGGAATTCTCCAGCAGGGAAGCTAGATGGATATCCCCCATAGCCATGTAGCCCCGCCTCCTCTCTCTCCCCGCTATGGGGATTCCCTCGTTCTCCTCTGCAGGAGAATTTTTTTTCTCCCTGTTGCTTGGAATCCCTTATTCTCCCCTGCAGGGGAATGCCGGTATTACGCTGATATGAAAGGGGTTCCCCGGGGACTCCCTTCTTTTCCCTTTCTCTCTCCCCGCTGTGGGGAAATTCCTCCAGCCCCATGGAGATGAAGGGAACTCCCAGAGAATCCCCATCATCCCCACAGGGACTAACAGGAGCTTACAGCGGGGACATCCAAAATGTGCTTCTGTGTTCAGCAGTGTGGCAGCACTCCTTCCCTTCTTATTCCCATTGTTTAGAAATTAAACTAAACAATGGGAATGTTTACCTAATCAACCTCTACAGGGGCTAAGGAAACTCCTGTGCATTGGGCACCAATGATAGGGTATGGCCTATGTTTTCATGCAGCACGGACTTTAGATTTTTACGTGTGTAGGTCTCCATGTGAATGAGGCCTCCACCACTTGCATCCCAGTGAAATAATACTCCGTGGAACCAGCCTGGAAATCCAAGAAACCCACAAGTGCAGCAGAAATATACACCCGCTGCAATGGAGGTGGTGGTAAATACTCTGGTAGAATAGAAGACACAAGTATTATAGAGGATGCCTTTCTTAGCTTTAGCTTTGCAAGTTTTTGGGGTTAGAGGTCACTTCATGAGGTACACCGAGAGAAACATAAAATATTAAATAGATTAAATGTGTGATAAAAAAACCTTAAACGATAGCTCATGCTCCGGAGTTGAAAAGAAACAATTTTCCTCTGTGTATTGCAGCTAATTCTATGTGGTGCAGCCACCTGTCTGATACCGTCCTGAGGGTACATGCAAATGGACATTTAAAAAGTTGCGCCTGAGATTGTTGGGCACAATTCAGATCAGACAGCACATGGACATCCATAAACGGGTGCTCTTTCTTATTTTCAGACCAATTTTTTGGGGGGTCCAAAAATCAGATGGAAGTAATATCTGTGTGCCTGTACTGTGATGCTAAGATGTTCTTACTCTCAGTTTCAAATCTATCCCATGATGCATCAGCATAGCATTACCTAGAGGATAAACCATTCTGTCTGTTGGCTGGTGGGGTGGGGGTGCAGTTTAATTTCATTACCTTCTATATTCACCTAAATCAGCTTCAGCCCATAAATATACTGAACGTAGAATGAGCTGTGATCTCCTCTATTACAGCTGTGTGACAGGAGCTGTGTGATTATTAACAGTAACTGTGATAGAAGTGCCTGTGTCTCCCACTTGGCAGTTTCTGTTGCAGGATTCATACAACAGCATCATCCAGAATGTGAAATTGACTAGTTTCAGACAGCATAACCCCAAATAAATCTGAGCTGGTCAGAACTGAGATCACATGACCCTGTGAGGAGAAGGAAGCCGGATAGAAAGGGATAACTAACCAATGTAACACTATCTCACATATATACGGGGGGAGCAGCTACAGCATGAATGAAAAATAAAATGACCAGAGTGGCCCTTCTGAGCCCCATTCACTTGCATTGTACTCTACTTGTTGCAGACGTTTAGGTTACAGCCCACAACCAAAATTATGCAACAAAGTTGCATTTTACAAGGTAATTCATTCAGTTATGAAGGTTTTTTGATTGGCTGACGAGGACGGCACACTGCATATGTCATATGTAAGGGAGCAGGATGTGGTATGTACTGTATGTGATATACACGTCACCTGATTGATCGCCAGTTCCACTTATTTCCCTTTTCTGGTTTTGGCTCATCTTTCACATGTCAAAGGAATCTAAAATAGATAGTAGAAAGTTTGACATTAAGTACCTTAAATACTTAAAATACAGATGCATGTCATGAAATTCAATATTAGGGTTTTCCAGTTCACCAGCAGGGGGCTACCATCCAGGAGCTCTGCTAATTTGCTGGGCCAGCTGTCACCCAGTGCAGAGCAGAAAGCAGATAGCTCCATACATTCTGCAGTGGCCTGGCATGGTACTGCAGATACAGCTCCCATTGCAGTGAATGGTCTGGTGAACAGCTACAGACCTCTGCTGATCAACTATTGATCAGTGGATTGGTCAGTTTTGAGGAGCTGGAAAAGCCCTTTCGGTTTTTTCTTCTTTTCCTGTAATTCATCAGCTCAAGTATAGGTGAACACAGACTCCCTCCATACGGCAGCGGCGACTCTTCTGTATACTTGTGGAATGTACCAGAAATATCCCAGATTCCTGGCAGAGTGTGCAAGTCTACCATAAAGTGTTGCTGGCAATCACTGGAGGGATTGATGCCTACAGTATGAATTTATATTGCTGGAAGCTACAGATGTTATAATTTACACCAGTGGACTGATTATAAGGGGTAACTGTTCACACTGTATCGATGGGCAGTGTACCATTACTGCTTAGTGTGGCCTTTGGCTGTAGTTCTAGTGTTTGTAACCTGAACTTTATGTGCCATGCCACAACTTAAGTCTACTGAAGGCTCCACTGACACGGGGCAGTGCGGTTGCAGTAAAAAAAACACCAAAAAGTGTATTGGTGAACAATGTGTGTTTGTAGTAAAATGTGGCAAACAGTGAATTCAGTTTTGCAAATGCACTTTTTGGTGCAACTGAACTGCCCCGTGTGACGGGAGCCCAGAAGTATCATAAACATGTCATTCTTTGTATATTATGTAGTTTTATGGGTTTTGTATTAACCCTTCAGGCTGGCTCCACACGGGCAATCATGATGCGATCGGCAAAATCGCATCTCTATTTTCTGCAATTTATGGACATCAGTGATGCTTTTTTTGGAGAAGGGACATGTTATTTGTATAGCCCCAACTTAAGGTGCGTTTAAACACAAAGATGATCGCTCAAAACATAGCTTTTGAGCGATCATTTTGCATAAACTTCTAATTGGTACTAATGCCTATTAGTACCAATTAGTAGCCCGTAAGCCACTGGGAGCTGTATTTATTCTGAGGACCGCCCGTTGTTCTCTGAATAAATTCCGTTTGTTCTGCCGGCGGGGCTGACAGCTGAGACAATGCAATCAGCTGTTACCAGCGGGCCCCCGGCAGAGCACAGCCTGCGGTCTGTCTTATCAGCTGTTCTGCTGAACAACGGATTTCAAGCTGAACTGCATTCCGTTGTTCAGCAGAAAACTGATGGCTTTTGAGCAATATCGTTGTGTCTAAATGGGCCTTTTTTCCATAGCACTTTCAGGTAATTTGTATATTACTTCCCCCGTAGGAAGCTGGGTACTAATTTTACCAACCTCGGAAAGATGGAAGGCTGAGTTCAACCTTGAGCCGGCTAGTGGAGCCATACGGGGATTGAATCTGTAACCTTCAGGATTGCATTCTGCTGCCTTACCACACTGCGCCACATGGGTAATCTCACATCATGTCACTACCGTCTGCGATAAAATCGTGCAACATATTTGCGCAATTTTTTTATCTCATAAGTCGATGGGACTTTGTAATGTTGAAATTGCATCGCAACGCACGTTTGTAGTATTGTGATGCGATAAAAAGAAGCCTCCATAGGAACACATAGGAGATAAAAAAGAGCACATCGCAGGCAGATAGAGCAGGTCGTGATTGTTTTATCCCCTCAACATGGCATTAGTGAAAACATCGCAGACGGGAAGGAAACCCTCGTACATCAGGGGTTTCATATTCTGCTTTATTACTGACTATCACAGCAGGTGAAAATCACGCGATTTTCTCGCCCATGTGGAGTCAGCCTTAAGGACCAAGCACTGTAAATGTACGGCGCTTGGTCCTGGGCTTTAATATTGACCAATAGCAGAAGTATGGTATGGGATTAGGCTCCTGCAATGTAGCAGGAGAAGGTTGGGTGTTCGGCTGTTATTCACAATCGAGGTCCAGGAGTAGAAGGGAAATACGTTTTTTAACTGCTTCTGCCTTCTACTTTCCAGGCTACATAGCGCTCAATGAGCTCTATGTAGTGCAGAAAGAAAGTGGAAGTGTTACTTCCGCTATTAGACCCAACGATCACATGATTGCCGGATTTCCCCTGTCACAGCAGAGCTGCAGGGTCTTAGCCAACCCAGATCAAGCAAACCCAGCTCTATCAGTGACCACTGTCAGTACAGGGGAATGTTTGCCATTGTAACTGGGGCTCTTATGGATAAAGTGTGAAATTAAAAAAAGCATGTGAATGACCCCCAGAGCTCTTATATGATGTCATGGGGGACAGAGATGTTAAAAAAAAAATACTTACAAAAAGAAAATAAAAAATATATACATAAAAAGAAAATGACCCACCCCCACCGACGCCAACCAAAACCGTCGCCGTATGCCCCCTGTAATCCAAAACCATACATGTTATATATCAAAACGTCCAAAACACAATGAGGAACCCGTTCACAAGCCATGAAGATTCGCCTCTCCCCACTCACTCCCTGCCTCCAGCTCCGATCTCTGCGTTTGTTCACAGCCTGCTGTGACATCCTGTAAACCTGCTACTGCAACCAGTGACACAGCTCAGGGATCATTGGCTGCAGCAGCTCTTTTGCAGACATCACAGGCTGCAATGATAATGTCAGCAGTGAAACCAGATTTGGCGGTGGGGACAAGAGGGGAGAGGAGAGTATCCGCTGCTTTATCATCTTACACCTGGGGGACCAGGTGAGAGGCACATTATATAATTCATACAGTCCCCTTTAACAAACAAAGTAAGACTAAACATATAGTATTAGACCTCTAAACAATTTGAACAGTAGGAGTGAGAGTCTCGTTTGTAAAAGCTCACGATCTATGATGGAAATAGGGGTGACACATGATGTAGCAGTGCTTGTTATGTACAATGGTCCACCAATCTTTCAGATCAGTAGTGTAGTGGCCCAGAGTTGGGGTACTTCTAAGTGGTGCTTGCCTACCTCAGTTGTATTGTCTTTGCTCAGAGACCGTATCCCGTATTGAGAAGTTGGCGGATGGTATCACACACTCCCCTACTTAACTACATGTTGGAGAGAAGGGACTGACTCCATTATTTTAGTTCGGAGGACAAGTTCCACGCAAGCAATTGCACTGCAAGAATACTACAAGAGAAGCAAGTTCAGGGATGTAGCGAGTGGTGAATGAGGAATAATTGTTTTCCCTTCCATGTCCAGAGTGTTCTCTCAAGAGTTCTACCATCAGATAACGGAGACTGATGATGACTGTACTACGGGATAAGACTTTTAAGTACCTAAGACTGTCTGTCATAACACTGTTGGACCTTCACTGCAGGCCGGAAAATACCGCTAGCAAAATGGACTCCCAAGATGGCATCGAGACGGAACCCCCCCCTTCTCCCAAGAAAAGCTCACTAAACCTTCCCGTCAAGAAAAACCCACCAGTGGTGAGAGAAAACTACGGGGGTGGAAATCCTCCATTGTGGAGCAGAAGGAGGGAGGCGCCAGGAGCTGCCCGGAGGCGGAGTCAGTGACAAGCGCTACAGTTCTAAACCAGTGTCCTCAGAACAGGGAGGAAGAGTGTGACCGTGAGAGCACTAGGGACTTTAAGCTGGACTCTGCTACAATGGCATTACAGGGAAAGTGCCTGCTGGATATCCCCCTGCCCCACCCCAATGGTACTTTGGGAATGAAAAAGAAGTGCAAGAACTGATGCCTTTCATTCAACTATTGTCTAGAGATCCAGCTGACCCGAGTTCCACTGGTGAGGGAACTAGGACTGATCTGGAGTCTGTACTAGTTAATGTTGCTATTTCCAGCCGGGACAAAAGGTTGCGCCGTCTGGCCCTCAAATGTGCCCTGAGACTTGACCCATCCCCGACTGAGAGGAAGGGATGGCCCTCTTGTCTAGAGCCGTTTATAGCCCCAGCTACTGATGTGGGGACAGAGGAGGAATAGACGGAGGCTGCTGCTCCTGCCCCAGAGGTGTGGGGTGGAGGAATCACCCAACATGGGGAGCCAGAGACGTCTTCCTTATATTACCCCTACGGGAGCAATACTATTGCATTATTCCTTGGTGAGGTTGGTGCACCGGGACAATGTGGAAGCCTGACAGGCTGTGCCAGAGCACCTGCAACAGTTTGTCATCGAGAACGGGGACAGTAACTTCTGCTTTGTTTTCCGGGATGATTAGAACAAGGAAAAGAGAGGCCCACCATATGTTACCGCCCCAGCTGAGCAGTCAGGGGGGAGAGATGCTTTTGTACTAGGACTGCCTCAGGGTTGGCGACAGGTTTACCCGAGTTTGGACCCAGGACTGGTGGCAGAGGAAGAAAACTGCGCTGAAGAGGACCAGGAGATGAGAGAGCTAATGTGTTCTAGTCCCTCTCTATGTTCTTCCATTGGGATTCAGTCGTGGAGAACCGATATGACACCCATGGGTTTCTCCACAGAGACGGAGGAACCCACCTGTCCACTAGAATCTCAAGGACTAAGGGACTATTAGAAAAACTTTGTTATGTAGCGGAGATAAGACTTACAAAGTTTGACAATGGACTTTATAAGTCAGAGTTTGAGTTGGACTTTAAGCACTGTTGAAGTAGGTCTTCCCTGTTTCATGCGTATTGCACTGTTGGAATAATATGTTTGCAATAATCTAAACGTGGTAAATGTATTGAGTGCCTTACTAATGGTTTAGTGATGCTGTGGTGATGGTGGTTTGTTGTGGAGTGCACCGGAGTTAACGTGTTTTGTGAATGAGTGTCTAGACTGGAGAAAGGTAAACTAGTTAATGCGTAGTAGAGGAGGTTCCCGATAAGAGACAACATCCTTCCCAAGTGGTTATCAGTAGATCTCCAGGGTCTGCTTGTGTCTTCCTGGGAGATTCCTCTCTTGAGAGCACATCCCCATTTCAGTCTACAGTGCTCTAATTTTAGTCTCGGCTGGGGGCGATGATAAGGTTTCCACTGCCCACACCGAGAATGGGGGAGTAAAGGTCATTCCACTTCCACCCATATACCAGTTACCTAATCAGGCACCCTTTTTCTATCTCAGTGTCAGTAGTGGTGTGCCATTTAGTCTGGGGCTTTGGAGAGAAGAGTTATGTAAGGGCCCCATACTGTATGCTAATGTATCCCGGGTTCCACTTGGCTCAGCAATAAATAAATAAAGGGAAAAAAAAAGAAAGTCCTCATGGTAACGCACGCGGTCATTGGTTCCAGATAATACATAAAATGTGCGTATTATCTATCTTTATCAATTTTTAAGAAAACAGGAAAATTCAAGCAGTTGAGTACAATCACTTAAGGCACATATCACTAAAAAGACGTAATTAAGGTGCATCTTTGTCTCATATTTGGCTCTGCAAAAACCTCATCTGGTTTGGAATCTTACTTCCAATACAAAAGAATACGTATTACTGGCTAGAAGTGCCTTATGTATTTACAACATTGTAGTTGGTACTCCAGAAACTAAAAACAATGATACATTCCTGTTGTAAAATATACTAAATAGAACATAGATAAACTCCACAGAACCATATAAAAAGGCCATAGAAAAAATAATAGGGTATAGAAAAAAAAAGAGAAGGGAAAAAAAATGTATGAGAGCAGAGAGGTGGGGAGATAGGAGGAAAGCTGCCTCAAAGACACTGAGAGGACAGAGTACCAAACATTATCCCATGCAACCCAGATGTCAGGACAAGAATGAAGACCCGCCAACACTTACTGCTCTGGGATCTTCAATCAGTGTTGCCTTCTCCTCAGGGTCCATAAAAAACTGCCCGGAAGACGTATGACATAAGAAACTCAGTCAAACTCATGCACCACTGCTATCATCTCCTCCATTCTCATGATAAAGCATCATTCCTCAACCCATTCACACAGAGCAGGTACCACAGGTGATCTCCAGTGTCTTGGGATCACCATTTTAGTAGCTGCCGAGGAACATGTCTCAGTGTGCCTTATTTTGATAAGGGCCAGCAAGCCTGGAATCAAGTAAAGAAGGGTCACCTGGGGAGTGTTCTCAATTCTCTTGCCTGAGAATGTCCCATGAATGTTTAAAATGTGCAGCCAAAAAAAGGTTAATATTCCTGTTGCAGCACCCGAGGAGCGGGCCCCAGCCTAGGACACAGTGGGGTATAGGTGTAGGCCTTGTCATGGTGGCTTTACCGTCTCCCACCTGGAGGGTAACCAGGTAAACATCCAAGGGTCTGAGAGCGGGCTATTAAATAGGTTAACCTACTGGTGGTTTACCTTAGTCCGCTTGTCACGTGTGACGCCACCGTTCCTTCTTCCGCGGTGAATTCACGATGATAGAATAAAGAGTCCACACGCAGAGTTGAGGGTTAAAGGCAGAACCGGGAACGGTCGGTAAAGCCGTATACTTGAACACAACTTGAACGAATCCAATACATTCGAGCAAAATTGACATCCACTGGCAATACACTTAGCACAGAAGAACACGTGGTGCGACAGGGAGGAAAACACAGGGACTTGCACAGGCTAAGTTATCTGTGGATCTCTGGTCCCGGACACTCACCGACTCTCTACCAATACACACACGGAGTAGAGGAATGCACACAGCACTGCACAGCGGGAACTCACACTTCTTGCAGCTTCTTAATCTCTTAATCTTCCAAGTGGGGAAGAAGAAGGGGTCTTCAACATCCATCAGCTACCCTCTCAGCCTCTTCCATATTCTCTACACACAGACTAAAGGTGTCTGTGTGCAGACCAGCTCCTCTCAGGACAGGCAGACCAAAAAAGACCCACTCATGCACCTTGCAACCACATATATAAAACAAGGTCACATGATATACAAAGAGATACGTTTCCAGACATAACCAAGACAGTAACCTATTCAGTGCTGCAGCTATGCCATATGCATCAAATTCACTCACATGGAACACATTGACAATACACATAAGCACAAGACAACATAGATCACTCAGAAACATCCAGAAAGTTCCACACATTAACTTGTGTAGAGTACACTGTACTCCTACAACATATAGAGGAGAGTGCCCCCTTCCTGATCCCAATGCCAGAACCTATCAGAACAAATGAATGATAATAACTGGAGAGTAGTATCATCTGGGGAAGATTTTGTAGTTTTTCTCCTTTACCTGAAAGACCAAAGAAATGCCATTCGAAAACTAATACATCTTAAAAATGTCACCCCTGTAAAAAGTAATTGCCAGATCTTGCTCCAACTTGTGTAAGAAGAGGAACCTATAAGAGTTGTAATGATAGCTGGTACATATGGGATTACAGTTTTTGAACTCCAAATGTGGAGGTTACATAGGAATAGCCAGGGTACTAAAGTATTTTTGTGATAAAGGATTGCGAATGTGCGTACTCTAACCAGGGCAGATTCAGATCAGGTCTCTGGGCCTTATGTAAGGACAGAGAGGAAAGTTTCCCATTTATCAACAAATGTGTAAAGCGTGGCAAAGGAATCAACTCGGAGAGTCCCCAACACCTGGCCTGAATGCTGGATTGTGAAGCAATGGAGTCATGGGTCCTGGCCTAGCTGAGATCTTTTATTTCACCACCCATGAGTCCCAAACCAACAGAAGATGTGAAACCGAAAAAGGGCATGAGTCATCCAAAGGCCTGTCATTGGGGTCAAGCCATGGTGCACCTCACAATCATCAGGTAACGGATGTTTTTCCAGTTCCACCCATAGCTTCTGACTCCCACTATGAGACCAATCCAACAGATGGTAAATGATGTCAGATTAGGGTGCCATTCCTCTCCGATGGGTTTAGGTTTATTCAGTACAGTTCTTCATATTCTAGATCTAGAGCAATGCTAACTGAGCTGATATCTGGACGCCAAGATGTCTGAGAATCCAGTCCTGCTAGTTGAACAAAAAATTACTTTGTAAGGAGAGCTCCTCCGTGGAAGGAAGTGAGATATTAAGTGCTTCAGTCTTGGCTAGATTTGCTTGTCACATTACTAAGATTACCAAATCTCTTGACTTCCTGAAAAACCGACAGTAGAGAGATGTGAGAGGATGAGACATGCACTAGTAAGTAATCAGCATATAATAGTAATAATCTTTATTGGTATAGCGCCAACACATTCCGCAGCGCTTACAAAAACATGGGGATACAGAAAGACAAAAGTACAAAAACCACGGTTACATGTATTAATCAGATGATGGAGACAATAGGGGTGAGGGTCCTGCTCCAACGAGCTTACATACTACAGGTAATGGGGGGTACAGGAGGTAGAGGGGCTGGAGATGTGCACAATATGGCGGGGTAGAGATGTGCGCGGTATGGAGAGGTGGAGATGTGCTTGGTATGGAGAGGTGGAGATGGGCACGGTATGGTGGGGTGGAGATGGGCACGGTATGGCGGGGTGGAGATGGGCACGGTATGGAGAGGTGGAGATGGGCACGGTATGGCGGGGTGGAGATGGGCACGGTATGGCGGGGTGGAGATGGGCACGGTATGGCGGGGTGGAGATGGGCACGGTATGGTGGGGTAGAGATGTGCACGGTATGGAGAGGTGGAGATGGGCACGGTATGGAGAGGTGGAGATATGCACGGTATGGTGGGGTAGAGATGTGCACGGTATGGAGAGGTGGAGATGGGCACGGTATGGTGGGGTGGAGATGGGCACGGTATGGTGGGGTGGAGATGGGCACGGTATGGCGGGGTGGAGATGGGCACGGTATGGCGGGGTGGAGATGGGCACGGTATGGCGGGGTGGAGATGGGCACGGTATGGCGGGGTGGAGATGGGCACGGTATGGCGGGGTGGAGATGGGCACGGTATGGCGGGGTGGAGATGGGCACGGTATGGAGAGGTGGACAGTGAGGGATGCTATACACATAGACAATGGTCAGACATTAAGCCA
Organism: Eleutherodactylus coqui; assembly: GCF_035609145.1. Taxonomy (NCBI): domain Eukaryota; kingdom Metazoa; phylum Chordata; class Amphibia; order Anura; family Eleutherodactylidae; genus Eleutherodactylus; species Eleutherodactylus coqui. The sequence continues at coordinate 222,860,657 of NC_089843.1, forward strand.
TGTGGGGGCTGAATTTGTGACTGCAGGGGGTGGTTGATGGCAGCTAGCAGGGTTTGCAGTCAGTAGGTCAGGGAGCATGTTATATATAAGGCCAGCTTGTGGTGGTCGTGCCCAGGCCATATGCCTGAAATGTTAATGTTCTTGCAAAGTGCTATCACGTGTCCCATAGTAATAATATACAACGAGGGACAATCCTGGGGAGTGCCATTATTGATAGTAACTGGCTCTGATAAAAGTCCATTGGCTCTCACTAAGCCGTTGGAAAAGAGTAAAGGACCACAATGTGATCAATAAATCTGAGGCATAGTCTGATCTGCTGGACAGAGGCCCTCAAAAACCTCCAGCGGAGCCTATCAAAGGCATTGGCACAATGGCACTCTCTTGCACTCGGCATGAAAGATAAGCAAGATCGTACATATCGTCTCTTCCCTCCCTGCCAACCTGGTCTCTGTGTACTACTTCTGGAAACACTCAGCATAGGCGATTGGAAGGGAGTTTAGAATATATTTTAATATCTCATGAAATTGCATCTATATAATAAAAAGGTCTGTCTGAAGTAAATCAAATTCCTATCTGGAAGACCATCAGTATTTGGGCTCATTCACAATTGGGGGATTCATTGCAGACGTTTCTGTAATTGTACATTCATCTGCAGCAATCTGTGTATTTCCTGACAGATTAACCCCATATAGACCAATGGAACTGATTGTCAGCCTCCGAACACCCTGCAGCCGGAGAGCGCCCCCGCCTGCTACACGGATGGATTTTAGTCTGTACTTTTGATGAGCATTTGTAAGATAAAACCAGGAGTGGGCCCTAAACATTGCAAAAGTGCAAAGCCGCTGAGCCCCCGGCCCCATTGGTGGGCGCAATTCCTTCAAGACAAAAAAAAGCACACGCTCTATTTTCCACTTCTTTTGTGGAGGGAAAGAACAGATCTAGAACTCAATAACTGTATTGGCCATCTCATCGGATGAGAGCATCAATGCATGTTTTTTGCATGCCCAATTCTACAAAAGTACAGTAAAAACGTAGTTGTGCGTACAAATATGCAGACGTGTGACCCCCGCCTAAGGGAAGGAACCCAATGGTGGAAAAAAACATGCACTACATCAAAACTGAATTCGATGTAGCCTTACAGTAGAGCGGATCTGAACCAGAGGAGGTCCTGTGTCCCTACAAACGGGTGTAAAGTCTCCTCTCATCTGCATTGGTATTTGTACGGTTGTTCTTCTTACCTTTTCTGAGGATCTATGGAAGAACTCTCCGTAGAACACCACAACAGCTTCCATAGTAGAGCATGCTGCGTCTTCACAGCAAGACTGCTGACCGCAGAGCTGCTACAAGGCTGCTCACAGCGGGCCGGGACGCTCCTCTACTTGGTACAGGAGGAAACAAGTGATCTTGGCAACCTGCAGCGTGAGGCTTACTCGTAACCACCCTTGGGAAAAACCGTGTCCCATGACAGATTAAGGTTTATGGCTTAACCGCTTAATGAGCGGGCCGTTTTTTCTTTTGCAACATTTTGTTTTTTCTTCTCCACTATCAAAAATTGTAACTTTTGTTTTGCTGCTGACGTCGCTTGTATTTGGGCTTTTTTGCGGGACGAGTTGTATTTTTCCGAGATACTATTTAATGCGCCATATAATGTACTAAAATCTATCAGAAATCTGGAGAGAAATGGAATGAAACCAATTTTAGGGGGGAAGGGTCTTGTTTTTACTGTAAAAATGACATGATAACTTCACTCTGTGGGTCAGTACGATTATGGTGATAATTGGGAAAACAATGTCCGCCACTGTCTTCTTGCTGCTGTAACGTTTTACACTTTTTGGTTGACATCGTTTTTGCAGGCGATCCTGTAGTTGCTATTGGTACCATTTTGGAATACAGATGACTTTTGTGATCATTTTTCTTGGAGAGGAGGTGACCCAAAAAACCTTCCGTAATTCTGACATTGTATTTTTAGGATGTTCCCTGTGCCGGATAAATAATAGGTTACTTTGATAGATCAGGTTTTTATGGATGTGGTGAAACCAATTATGTTTTTTTTTTGTTCTGATTCTTTTTATTATAGATAATTGTGGAAAAGGAGGGTTTTTAAACTTTTAACACCTTTTATTTTTTGTAATTAATAAAACTCTTTAAACTCATTTTTACATTTTTTGTAGCCCACATAGGGACTTGAACTTGCGATGGTTTGATCACTCATACAGCATAATGTAATACCGTAGTATTATGTAATACCGCATTCTGATAAGCAGTTTATCAAGCCATGATATGACTTGACTTGATAGGCACTCAGCTATGGCAACCAAACGGCACCCCACAATCTAATCACGGAGAGCTGTTGGGGACCCCCAAACTCTGATTGGAACATTTAAATGCTGCTGTCGGAATGGACAGCAGCAATCAAAGGGTTAACAACCACGCTCAGCATTCACACTGATCACAGCTGTCAATTGTGAAAGACAGCCTGCAGCGGCCATGTATGGAGTGGGATCAGCTTTTGAACCTGTGACATACAAAGCCCGGCCGCCCGAGGCATAAATAGTACACCCTGTGTCATTAAAGGGTTAAATATGTTACTAATATATTGTTAAAGGAAATCACATTTTAAAGTAATTACAGTTTTGATTTCATTATGGAATTTGTTTTAGTATCACTCAGAAACGCACTCTGGGAGAATGATAAGAGCCTCGATGGCGGACGGCAGGACACTGCGGGGGGGGTGTGTACAATGAAAGTGGAATAGAGCGGACAGCCAGGAAAGTCGCCATGTTTAGAGCTCGGAAAAAGCCGCTTGCAGCGTCAAAAGTACAAGGCAATAACTAAAACACATCGCTATTAGGAGTTAATACTTATCTGCCCACTGATATTTTCAGCTGAACTTTCACCTCCGATACAAAGTGAAAGGGTACAATGAAATACAGCACACATATGTCACCAGAGCGCTGCAGCCCATATATCACACATATAACACATATCACATATCACACATATAGCTATATAATATCAGTACTGGCTTATTCTCCATCAGTCTTATTTTCTATTCTATTTAGCTGACTATGTTTAATCACATCACAGCCCATTGGTTGAACCGGCCACATTCTATATTTTTGATTGACATTTTTTGACACTTGTTGCTTTGAAGCAGACACATGCTCTTGGGGTGCCATCAATAAACATTAAGGCCTTGTTCAGACCAGTAGGTTGCTATGGAAGCGCTCACACAGAATCTGCGCTGGTAAAAAAGAAAGATAGGACAATGAGTGCCGACTCGCCTGTCAGCTCCATGCTGCGGTGCTGTCCATGGTGCTGACCACAGGCCCCTATGGGAGACGGCAGCACTCTGCTTACAGCCCGGACATGTGAATGGGGAGCAGCTCGTTCACCGCAGGATTCCTGCATGTCAGCAGTGTGGTTTATACGCTGCTATAGCAGCGTGTAAACCACACTCGTCTGAATGAGGCCTAAAAGGTGTTTTCTGAGGTATTTATTCCATATAGTTTGGGACTCCATGTGCCCAAGGCTATATAAAATCAAAATGTTCATGTTTTAGCAGTCCGGCACCACGGCATCTGACAGGTGAAGTGACCAGGCAAGAAGACCCAGTGATATCCCCTAAACCTGTCACCCTGCAGGTTTACTGGATGTCATCAGTGACATCCCTGTCAGGTCTTCTATTGGCTCTACTGGTCACTGGTGATGAGTGGTTAGTGGAATAATCTGTTTGTGACAGTATTAAACCGATTTTACAAAAATCATTGTCCTATAGTCATAGTCATAGTTATAGTCATGATGTCATAGTCAATGGGAGTAAAAAAAAATCACTAATTTGACCTCCAGAAGGTCCCCAATGCAGACAAAACCACAAATCTGGAAAAACGGTGCTCTTCCCAAAAATTGGTCAGAATAGTGTACAATGGTGTGGAAGGGGGGGGGGGTCACTCATAGCACAGGGGTGTAGCTGAAAACAAAAGAAGGTCCACATAAGGTCTCCTAGATCAAAAATTGCACCAAGTAAGACAGCGGGTAAGCTGCTTGTTTTAAAAGGAATGTCATACATTTTAGAAGGACAAATTCTACCAGGTGAACAGAAGAGCCGAGCACGGACCTCCTCCAAGGGAAAGCTGGAGAGCTGCAGATGTATCTCGTAATTTAGGAAATTTTTGTTTTGAGAAAATGAAAAGGAGGAAATAAAGCAGCAGCACCAGCACTTTGAGGACACAGTGAGGTCTTTGATATAAATCTATGCTCAGCCATATGTGAATAAAAGTTACCAGTGTGCCAACTAATCAGTGGTATCTGCTCTGGGGGTGCAGAAGTCGGGTGAAATCCATGCCTGGTTCATTTTTATAATTGTCAGGTCATCCACATTGTCTGCGGACAGGCGGATGTGTCTGTCAGTTATCACCCCCAGCGGTACTGAACTCCCTTTCTGACAGCACACTAGTAGGGCAGCGGGCAAGCACCTCTAAAGCATGTTGTGCACGATTAGGCCATTTGTCCAGCTTAGACACCCAGAAGTCAAAGGAGCCAACGCCATGTCTGAGTACAACTAAATGAGAGAGGACATAGTCTTGGGCCATCATGGATAAGTGCTTTCTGTGATTATCAGTCCTACCCTGTGCTTTTGCTGTAGGCAAACTGCCACACCTCTGTCAGACTCCCCCCCCCCCCCCCCCCCCAAAAAAAAATGGTTGGGCATCAGTGCATACAATGTCTCAGTCCTCTTCCTCATGGTTGTTTGGACTGGCTGACATCCATGAAACTGAATGATCAAACAGTTCCTCAGACTGATCCGGCTTTGGAGGCCGCAGGGGATTTGACATGGGGTGAAGTAGAGGGAGCATGCAAATGGCTGACTAAAGAGGAGGTAGTGGTGCGTGAGCCATGCTGCATCATCCGCTCTACGACCTGTTCTGCATGCTGCGGATGTAACACACGGGCAGAACCACCTCTAAGGGATGGCAGCAGGCTTGTGTCGCCTCCTGCAGAACATGGGGCTGTTGCTTCAGTGGAGCCGCTTGAGGTGCCAACTTGCCCCGTCCTCTACCACTTTCACCACCACTTGCTTTCTTCATGTTTCCTGTTTTTTAGGTTTATTTTTTAGTGTAGCTTTATGTAACTTATTAGCAAACTTTGTAGTCATGTAGGCATACAGAAGTGATGCAGCTTCTCTGCCCTGTGCTTGGCTGTAAAAGGGACGCTGATTACACTGTGCCTATGTTATATATGGCTAGGTCATGTGATCACGGCATCCAATGAAACTGCTCCCTATATGCAAGATGGAGAACACAATTGGTGACATCAGCATGGGGCCCTGTCTGCTGATTGGCATTATGGGAAATTCGATTTAGCTAAAATTAGAGTGAATTTATTGCCCGACTGATCAAGACAAACAACTAGTGGTTGGAGCCGAAGACAAGAGAATCCCAGAGCAGTGGTGAGCGGGGGAACAGCGCCGCAGCGGGACGTGGTTAAGGATGTTTGCTTTATTTTCACTGTGTTCATTCCCCACTGCCACTACTAAAGTTTTTAAATTCAAAAAACCCTTTTTAGGCTGGGTCACACGGGGTGAAATTGATGCGAAATTTCCGTTAGGGCTTTCTCCGCGGAAATTCCGCCGGCAATCTTAAGCCCGAGACTAAGCAGCAAAGTGGATGAGATTTCCAAAAATGTCATCCAGACGCCGCGGACAGTTTGTTGTGGTCAAGCCGCGCTGAAACGGACATCCACGCGCAATTCAAAGTCACGGCATGTCAGTTGTATCACCATCTCCGCTGCGGGCTCTCTCCTCTTTATGGGGAGAGACTGACGCAGTGGAATAAGCCGTTTACAAAATCTGTGGGACTTCAGCTGCGGAAATCTCGCAGAGTTTCTGCCCGGTCCCACCGTGGACATTCCGTGAGATTCCCGCCCGTGTGAACGCAGCCTAACCGAATTTTGAAAATATTTAGGTTTAGTTTTTTCATTGCATTACACGCAGACCCGCCGTACGAGGTACGAGGCCGCCTTCACACGGTTCTGGGGGTTGGAGAAAACTTACAAATTTCAAGCGTGGAATATTTGAAACTCTATGAAAAGCCTATGTACAAAACAGCAGAAGAAACTGCCGTACTGGACCCAAAGCTTAAGATCACTGGAAGAAGAATTGTACAGAACAATCCCAGTAAGTGGCCATGTACCAACCAATGCATATGGCACACAGCATACAAAGGGTGTCGGGCCACATGGTACGTGTAGTGCACCATGCAGGTTTGCTACATATTAGTAACGCCCTATTTCAGTCCAACGTGTGCCCTGCACCTCATGGGTAACCCCCCCCCCCCCTCGCTCGCCCGCCAGCCACACTGCATGTTACGGATACATACTGTTGGATACCGATAAATACGTTGTGGTGGTTGGTACATGTACGTAGAGCACGCTGCATTTTGGAAAAACACCAAGGGACGAAAAAGAATTACCAAAAACGCCCGGAAAATGCCATAATACAAACCATTGTAGTGCTTGCTGAAAAACCTTCAGGAGGCATCTCGCCACCAGAAAAATACTGAAAAAAACAAGTAAAAATGCAGGTTTTACACAATCCAATTCCCGGCTGCTCAGGTAATCAGTCTGATGGCTTGACTTGTACTTAGATCAGGGGCGTAACTACAGAGGATGCAGGGGATGCGGTGGCACCCGGGCCCAGGAGCCTTGAAGGGCCCATAAGGCTTTTCTTCTAAATATAGGGAACCCAGTAGTATGAGTAAAGCATTATAGTTGGGGGCCCTGTTACAAGTTTTGCATCGGGGCCCGGGAGCTTCAAGTTACGCCTCTGACTTAGATGTATAAAATGCGCAGCAGAATCTGCGTGGAGGGCTGCATGATAAGTGAGCAGAGTTTGGTAGAGAGTTACTGTAGTGTCCCAAATCACCATCCTGGACCCCTCCATAAATGTCATACATGTCTGTCTTATGTGGATGCACTCTGCAAAACTGTTATGTCAATTTTCTGTATGTGTGTTGCACAGCTGCAGCGTCTAAGGGGTTAACTCCCTATAATGATTGCCTGTCTGCTCTGCTGCTGAACGTATCTATCCTGCTGGGTCATGTGGTACAAGCGTGGTTATAAATGTGAGTGTCTGAGAGCGGGAGAGGAGTCCATCTTCAGAGCGTTCCATTGAGTCTTTCTTCACCTGTAGTGCTAACACAGAGCCCCATGGGAGCTCCATCAGCTTCCATGTTGGTGAAGATGGAAGAGGGGGAGAGTGTAGTTGTAGAGGAGTGAGTCCGCCTAAAAGAGAGAGCACACCAGAACCAAACTGCCACTGAACCAGGTACCCATTCACACTACAGGCATTCTTTATTTTTCTTGCGTGTCCGTCCGCTAATAGGATCACCGCACAGAGGTACGTGATTGTGACCCCCACACTGAGAATGTGCAGGGGGCTTTTAGGCCAAGCCTTCTACTAAGTGATTTCTTGCCGGAGTATGTGTGGAGAGGTTCCTGCTTTCTTATCTCCTCCGGAGAATGTTTAATGTCCAGGACCGGTGACATATAGATAAAGTGGACTATAGGGCCGTGTTGTATTTTTGCCTCCCAACCTCTGAGCTTCTGCCTGTAATGTTTCCCAAGTGAATCATACCTGCCAGTTAGCCCAAGTTTATACAAGTAGTTTGTTGGGTCTCAGCCTTTCCTGAGGTGCCGAGGTACGATACACAAGTCTCTGGGTCTATTATTTCGCCGTATATTTTTAGTACTTCTCAGCCGCACTGATTTTCTCCTATTTCTAACCCTTTTTATTCCTGTAATGTATGAACCGCTCACAGTAAGTAATTGGGATGTTTTTAACCCCTGAAGGACGCGGACCTTTTTTTTTTCTTCCATTTTCATTTTTTTCTTCCCCCATAACTCGTTTCTCCATTGCCGTCGCTGTATGAGGGCTTGCTGTTTTTTGCGGGACGAGTTGTATTTTTCACTGGTGCTATTTACTGTACCGTATAATGGACTGAAAGACTTTTACAGAATTCTAAGTGGAGTAAAATGGAAAAAAAAAAATGACAATACACCATCTTTCGGTGCGCCTTGTTTCTACGGCGCACAAACTGCAACAAAACTGACCCGATACCTTTATTCTGTGGGTCGGTGCGATTACTGCGATACCAAATTATAGCGGTTTATTTTTTGCTGTACTAATTTAATTTTTTTCAGACATTTAATTTTTTAAAATTATTTTCTGCCGCGTCTTCTGAGCGCAATACGCTTTTTATTTTTCCATCAACATAGTTGTGTGGGGGCTCATTTTTTGCGGGACGTCCTGCAGTTTACGTTGGTACCATTTTGGAATACATAGGTCTATTTGATCGCTTTTTATTGCATTTTATCTGGGAGACAGGGTGACCGAATTGTGCATATACACACTACAACATAGGCCTGGATGGCCAACTTCCAAAGGTCCCTTGGTGTCCTCAGGGGGAACAACAACCAGGGCTATAGCGAGCCGAGCGCTGCACGGGTAACTCTTAGGCCTCTCTCACACAGGCGGTTTTTACTGCGATTAACCCGGCGTTACTCGCGGTAAAAAACGCCATCATTGAAATTAATGGGGCCTTGCAGACATGCACTCGATTGTGGCGCTAGACGTCGCTTTCCAGCGCTGTGATCTTCGAGTGGAGTCTGATCTACCTTTGGCCGTTTAGCGCACCTCATCACCCATCACAATGACGGTAAAGCGGCAAAGTTGGCCCAGGTCTCCAGGAACCCGAAAACCCCTCTTTCCTACACCAATTCTGGAGCCATTGGTTTACCCCCTAATCTCCCACTGCCTTTCTTGTGTGGCACGAGGTACAGGTGGTCTTTCAGAAGATACTACTTTGGAGGTCCTTGCCCTAAGCTTACATCCTAAAATAGTTTCACCTCCCTCTAACTTTGTTGCAGCCTACAGCGAAAGCACATGGAGAACTGAGAATCACAGGCAGTAATTATCCATGATGGTCCAAGACTACGTCAGCTGCCATGTGGATGGACTCAGCTTGTGGAGCATGCTGTAGAGATTCTTGCCTGTCCTGATGCCAGTGTGCTGTCAGAAAGGGAGTTCAGTACCGCTGGGGGTGATAACTGAGAGACGCATCCGCCTGTCCGCAGACAATGTGGATCTTCTGACATTTATAAAATGAACCAGGCATGAATTTCACCTGTGGTACAGGAATTGCTGCTGCTCTCCTCCTGCTTCCATCATGTTTCCTCCTCCTTCTCCAAAAATGAAGATTTTCTAAATTACAAGATACATCTGCAGCTCTCCAGCTGATCCTTGGAGGAGGTCCGTGCTCGGCTGTTCTGTTCACCTGGTAGAATTTGTCTTTGCATTGCCCTAAAACAAGCAGCCCACCTGCTGTCTTCTTTGGTGTATTTATTGATCTAGGGGACCTTCTGTGCGCCTTCTTTTGTATTTAGTGACACCCCTGCGCTACGAGTGACCCCTACACCACTCCACACTATTTTGACCAATTTTTAGAAAGAACGCAGTGTTCCCAAGTTTTGTGTCTGTATTCCCATGCAATTTGGGGGGCTTTTGCTGCATTAGGGACCTTCTGGAGGACAAACTAGCGCACCTGATTTTTACTCACATAGACTTTAATGGGAATTGGACATTGAGTGATGATTTCAGGACCCCCACCAATCAGCTGATTGAAGGTGCCATGTCGCCGATTTGAGCAGTGTAGCCTCTTTACATCTCAGCATACTCAAAAATGTCATATTATTCATAGGGACCATTCTGGGTACTGCAGGCTTGTCCCATTTATTTCAAGCGCTGCAGCCCCTTTAATCAGCTGATTGGCAGGAGTCCTGAGTAGCGGACCCTACCGCTCAGATATTGATGACCTGTCCTGAGGATGGGCCATACATTATTAAAGGCTGGATAACCCCTTTATTGTAATTCGCTTCATGTTGTGTCATGGCTGAGATGATCTGCGCTCCTTAAAGGTTTCGTTCATTCCTCCCGATTTTGCACAGATTTCACCTTTCTGTTAATTCCACAGCAAAATCTGTAGATTCTTCATTTAGATGTAAAAAATACCCATTTGGTTAATGCAAAAAAATGTGATTAAACTTTGAATACTATGTGCCTGTCTTCAGAATAGTGAACGCCATCCGGCCGTCCTCAGTTGGCTTAGATGCATATGATGATTTCTGCCCAGCATCGGGCCATATAGAGGGGCGGTAAGCATGAAGCCTGCTCCGCGATAGACCGAGCCTCCATAATGTTGTATTAGGGAGTAAAAGTCTGCCTCCCTTCAGGCTCTCTTGCAGTATTTGTAAAGAAATACAGGGGTTTTTTGGCGGCATTTTTACCTGCAGAATTAATGTTGAAGATCTTGTGACCTCGGCTGAAGATTTGGGCTGCGGATTTCAAATAACCTTGAAGCCTAAGAAGAAATCCTGCATCCAGAATCTGCAGCGCATGTAGAGTATGCTGCGAAAACACGTAGAAAGCAAAAAAACGACACTCCGAAAATTACTGGGCTGCAGGTTTTATTCTCTAGTCTCAGGCCTCATGTCTACGGGGAAAATCAGATCCGCTGCGGATTTGTAACGCGGATGCAATGTAATTGTCTTTTATTTTTCATGCGGGAGATCAGTTGCGCTGTGTGCTCTATGAGCTCCGCACGCCTGATCCGCACTAAAATGGAGCATGTCACGTTTTTTTTTTATGCTCCAGAAATTTTTTAATTCCCTTTTATTGACCATCCGCGGGTATTTATCTACCCACGGGTGGTCAATGCATCCCTATGGGGTGCGGATCCACGTGCGGGAAAAACACAGCGGATTTTAACTCTTCTCCTGCCCGCGGATCCGCGTCCCATAGGGATGCATTGACCACCCGCGGGGTAGATAAATACCCGCAGATGGTCAATAAAAGGGATTTAAAAAAAAATGGAGCATGAAAAAATCTGGACCATGCTCCTTCTTCGTGCGGGTCTCCCAAAATCGGAATTTACTCACCTGCTCCGGATCTTCCCTTCACCGCGGCTTCATCTTCTCTCTGTCGCGGCCGGATCTTTTTTCTTCGGGCCGGCGCATGCGCGGGGCACGTAACCGACATGCCCTGCGCATCCGCCAAGCCGAAGAAAGAAGATCCGGCCGTGACAGAGAGAAGATGAAGCCGCGGTAAAGGGAAGATCCGGAGCGGGCGAGAGGTATGTTAAATCTTATTTTTATGCCTCATGTCTGCGGGGCAGGAGGGACCCGCTAAGGATGCTCCATGGAGAATCCGTAGCGGGCCTTAGGCCTCATGTCCACGGGGAAAATCAGTTCCGCTGCAGATATGTAACGCAGATTTCTGCTGCGGATGAGCTTAAATTCCTTTTTTTCCCATGCGGGAGATCAGTTGAGCTCTATGAGCTCCCGCACGCGTGATCCGCACTTAAATGGAGCATGTCGCACTTTTTTTCACGCGCATGAAATTTTTAAATCACTTTAAAATCCCATCTGTGGCTGTTTATCTCCCCGCGGGGGGTCAGTGCATTTCAGTGGAAAATTTTAGGTGCGGATCACGCACGCGGGTGATCTGCTGCAGATTTTACATTTTCCCTGTGGACATGAGGCCTTAGGATTAGATCGGGGGACTTTTTCTGCAGGTCCGTCAACGAAAAAAATTACGTTTTGGAGACTAAAAATAATAATTTGTAAAAGAAGGATTTTTATTGTGCAAAAGTAAAAAACGACAAAAAAAAAATTATAATTTTGGTATTGTTATAATTGTACAGAGAAAAATGTATCATGTCATTTCTGCTGCATGATAACTGGCATCACATGACCGTAAGCACATTGGCGTAACCTAAGCGCTACATTGTGTGGAGGGAATACATCAGCGTGTTTTACTGCACTTTTCCCCTGTAAGGCGTCTTCATTCTGCATGGTAAGTCCTCTCTGTAGGACATTATTTGTAGGGTCCCTAAAGGTTGTTTTTGTAGTGCACCAATGGTAACATTCCTCCCAGCTCACCGTTCTGGCACCGTCGTCCTACATATTTTCGGAGGTTGTGCCATGTCACTAGGCCTTCGGTGTCCTCTGCTGGAGTCTCAGCCAGGGCACCCTACAATCCTGCAGGAATAGATTTTTAGGGTTCTTGTCCTCTGTGGCAATACAAGAGTTAATTCTTCCTGGTCCTTTATTTTGCCGCAGTGTTTCCTCATTAACTCCTTAGGTGCCTTAGGACTTCATTCACACATTCCCTGAGTATCTATCCAGCTGACTCCTAGTTGTGCTCCTGTGAAGTGCCAAACTATGGCAGCTTTGTGATATCCGGTCGTGTCTGTTCAGCTCTACTACCATATTGCCTGAAACCTACTCAGCTCTGCTAGATCTGCAAGTCTTGCCTGTTCGTCTGTGCCGCCAAGATAAACTGAAATTGGCTGTCAAGCTTGCGGTTTAGGGATACAATACACAGGACCTTCAGCATGTGTCATCACAGCAGGGGAAAACAGAAAAACACGACCCCCTGCAGCATCAGATCCCATGGTTTAATTAGGGTAAGGCCACCTGCAGACGGCTGGGTTGAGAATTCTCGCAGCGGGATCCGACCCGCACCCCTGCAGGGACCAGTGCGGGTCCCACCAGCTCCCACGGCTCCGGCTCTGTGATGTGCCGTCTGCTGGCCAGCCAGCGCATGCGCAGAGCGGAGCCGGCCCGTCACTACTGACATTTTTTTGTGCAGGCCTCTGCGAGACCCGCACAGAAATAGAGCATGCTGCGATTTGTTTACCGCGTGCGATTTCACGAGGATTGAGTTTTCTAATGCAATCCTATGGCAGCGGCCATGGGCAAAAATTCTGCAGGAAATCCCATCATGGAATTTCCGCCCATGTGCAGGGGGCCTTAATTTGTATTTTATGTGGCCCCCAATAATACTCACAGAACGTATACTGGACATACTTGGTTCCCTTCAGCAAGTTTGGCAACTATACCTTCTGCATGTATAGTGACATTTTCACTGAGAACCAGACTGTTGCTTTAAAGGGGTTGTCGGAGTCATGGAAAGCCCCGTCACCGGGCCCCGATGCATTTAAATAACAAATGCGGTTACTCACCTCTCCCCCTACCCCATCTGTCCTCTCCCACCGCTATGGTCTCCCTGTAACTTCACATGGCAGGTTGAGCCCGTCTACAAACAAGTTGCAGCAGCCAAGGACAGCGTTCAGCGATCATGGCCGAGTGCTGTCATTGGCTGCTACAACAGGGTGGAGCCAGTGGTGGAGGGGGAGAGGGGAGTAAAGGCTCATTTACACGATGCCCGACACTGGTCCCTGCGTCTCTGTGCTCCTCGGGGGGGGGGGGGGGGCAGTGCAGAAGATTTTATTTCCTCTCGCTCCTCCGCCCCTCTTGTATGCAGCATAAAACATGAGCGATGAAGCTGATTGCTCACCGCTCAGTTTAAACAGCCGCCGTTCCATAGCAAACAGCTGCTGTGTATCTCAATGGAGAGGGGCAGGAGAGCGAGAGGAGCGAAATCCCCTGCACTGCCCCGCCCCCTAGCTGTGCTAGCTCGGGGATACAGGTGTGAGTGTCGGGCATCGTTTGCCCAACACTCGTCCAGTGTAAATGGGCATTAACTGCTCATTTGTTGTTTTAATGAACGGGAGACGAGGTGACAGGGATTTCCTTAACTTTGACAACCCCTTTAACCCTCATGTGGTACCATGGGGTCTATCTCACCCCAGCATTGTTCATTGCAGCTCTGCAATTGAAACTGGTACCACCACTGGCGTAACTATAGGGGATGCAGAGGATGCGGCTGCACCCGGGCCCAGGAGTTCCATAAGGCCTCTCTTCTCCATATAGTGAGCCCAGAACTATGAATAAAGCATTACAGTTGGGGGCCCTGTTACAGGTTTTGCATTGGGGCCCAGGAGCTTCAAGTTATGCCTCTGGGTACCACACAAGGGTTAAGTATAAGAAACCCCAAACTGCCACTTGAGTCTCCCTGAACATCAACTATGGATACCAAAAGGCTATAGAGCTCCTAGTTGGGGAAGGTCGCTGCCATATGTGTCTAACAACATTTAAGCCCCTCTCCCCACCAATCACAGTCATACAACCAATGTACGGTGAGTGGGGGAGGGCGACCGTTATCGGAGCTGTATGGCCAACTTTAAATGGTCACATTGGACTTTGCGTGTACAAAGCCAAAGTGTCCAACCGCCGCCAGCGCTCACAGCTACAAACCGATTCCATCTTTCACTTGTGAAGTGGTTTGGTGATAGAAGCAACAATGTAACTCTTTGATAGAACGCATGCATTCTAGAAGGAACATAAAGCTGCGGTCAGCGTGTTTGATAATACTCTGCAAAATGAAGAGGCGGAGCTAAATATTACAGAGGACACTGAAGAATTGGCGCGGCGATATGCTGTAATACCGCGGTCCACATGCTAATGACCGACAAGGACACGGGAAGCTCACAGAACCTCAATGACAAGATCGGCATGGATACAACCATCTCTGTAGCAAAGCAACTAAACAGCGCAAAAAGCAATCATCTGCTTACCAAAGAAGAGATTCAGAGGCCGGCTGTATATCAGGTCACCTGCAGCAAGCAAATAAGGGATTATGTGGAGCTCGGGGCTGGTCGAGGACTCCGCCCCGCAGAGCAGCAGCCAGGTGTCTGCAGGTAATGTTCCTCCTGCACCTGTCCTCGCTGTGTTGGCAGCTCTGCATCCAAAGCTGGGTACTTATACAAAACTCCGAGAAAAAACAGTTTGGGGTTACATAAAGGTAACACAGCAGTCAGGAAATCCAAACCCTTATGTGAAGTAATAGTGGAGCAATGCAATACTTTGTAGGTGTGAAAGAAACCTTGGAGGAAATGTATTCAGACCGGCATTTAACCCCTTAGTGACGGAGCCAAATTTTGGAAATCTGACATGTGTCACTTAACATAGCATAACTCCGTAAAGGCTTTGCATGTCCCAGTGATTCTGACATTGTTTTTTTGCCACATGTTGTACTTCACTTAGGTGGAAAAATAGAATGATAGTATATGTGAATATTTATTAAAAGTGCCAATTTTGGGAAAATTTTGAAAAAATTGTCTTTTTTTTACATTTTCCACTGTAATTACGCAAATATGTGCAAACATACTGTACATATTTTTGCTAAGATATATATTTCCATCCGTTTACTTTATTCTGGACGCACATTTGAAAAACCTTCGTGTTTTTTTAACCATTTAGGAGACGTACAAATTTAACATTACTTTTCAGCATTTTGAGGAGCACTTTGTTTTCCTGCACCAAGCCAAAATTGGAAAGGCTCATGAGTGTCAGAATAATAGATACCCTCCTAAATTACCCCATTTTAAAAACTACACCCCTTAATGTATTCACTGAGGGGGGTCATGAGTATTTTGACCCCACAGTTTTTTTTCAGGAATTAATTCAATTTAGGGGAGAAAAAGTAAAATTTCATATTTTTGCAAATATGTCATTTTAAAGACATTTTTTTTTTCCTATAGTGCCCATGAAAATGAGGATTTACACGCCAAAATGTTTCCCCCCGTTTCTCCCGTGTTCAGAAATATACCCACTGTGGCCCTAATCTTATGTCTGTATGTACAGGGTCCAAAATGAAAGGAGTAGTCGGTGTCTTTCAGAACAGAAATTTAGCTTGAAGTCCTTTTAGACCCCATAGCACACATGTAGAGCTGTTGAGCACCCAAAACCATAGAAAACCCCCACAAATGACCGCATTTTCAAAACTAGACCCCTTAAGGAATTTATCTAGGGGTGTACTGTGTATTTTGATCCCACATTCTTTGAATGAATTTAAGCAAAGCAAAAGGAAAACATTGTGATTTTCGTTTTTTGGCAATTCTTTCATTTTAAAAACAGCTTTTTTTGTACAACACACATATAAATGAAGACTTGCACCCCAAAATGGATACCCCTGTTTGTCCTGTTTTCAGAAATATACCCATTGTGGCCCTAATCTTATGTCTGGATGCACAACGGGGCCCAAAATGAAAGGAGTAATCGGTGGTTTTCAGAACATAGATTTTGCTTGAAGTCCTTTTAGGCCCCATAGCACACTTGTAGAGCTCTTGAGCTACCAAAACCATAGAGAACCCCCACAAATGACCTCATTTTGAAAACTAGACCCCTTAACGAATTTATCTAGGGGTGTACTGTGTATTTTCATCCCACAGTTTTTGAATGAATTCAAGCCAAGCAAAAGGAAAAAAATTGGGATTTTCATTTTTTTGGCAATTCTGTCATTTTAAAAACAGCTTTTTTTGTACAGCACACATATGAATGAAGACTTGCACCCCAAAATGGATACCCCTGTTTGTGCTGTTTTCAAAAACATACCTATTGTGACCCTAATATTATGTCCGCATGCACAACAGGGCCCAAAATGAAAGAAGTAGTCGGTGGCTTTTAGAACATAAATTTTGCTTGAAGGCCTTTTATGCCCCATAGCACACTTGTAGAGTTCTTGAGCGGCCAAAACTATAGAAAACCCCCACAAATGACCTCATTTTGAAAACTAGACTCCTTAACGCGTTCATCTAGGGGTGTACTGTGTATTTTAACCTTACAGTTTTTGAATAGATCTAAGCAAAGCAAAAGGAAAAAATTACGATTTTCATTCTTTGGGCTATTGCGTCAATTTAAAAACAGGTTTTTTTGTACAGCATACAAATAAATGAAGACTTTCACCCCAAAATGGATCCCCCTGTTTGTCCCGTGTTCAGAAACATACCCATTGTGGCCCTAATAGACTTACAGGACACATGGCTAGGCCTACAATGAAAGGAATATCCGTTGGATTTCATCATCTATGCTCAGCATCCTCATGTATCACTACCTGTCTCCTCCAAAGAGGGGTCAGCAGCGAATCAGTGTCACTGGGAACTTCAAAAAATTTAGGCTCAGACCAAAAACACTCGCACTCCTTGTCAGTACACAAACAAGCAACCTCCTGCACTCCAAGCGGTAGCCCTTCCTATTGGGCTATACTGCATCTGCACAGCTCCTCTTCTGAAACTATCCATGATCCTTGAACTGACTCCTAGTTCTAGAATTGGCTCCACTCTGCTCTAATTAGGGACACATTATAAACCAGGCCTTCAACCTCCCACCCATACATGTTTACTGTGCTCTGAGCCCTCAGTTAGTAAACCTGCTCCCTACAAGAGAAGATTACTACCTTGTATACAAGACCTCAGCTATCTCCTGATGACTTTCCTGCTTAACCCTCCATACTGCACCGCCATCTTGTATACCAGACCTCGGCTAGTCTTCGACCACACTTCCCTCCAGTAGTGGCTACAAGTGACTCCAATCCAGTACCAGATTATGACAGAATAAACACGTACAGAACATGGAGTCCATAATAGGCACCCTGAAAAAACAGGTCGCTGAACTGCGAGGATTCTGTGGCTCCTATCAAGAGAAGGTTTCTACCTCACACAGAGAGGTGGATACATTACAGTGATAGATACTTGAGTTGCACAGTTCAGATGCAGAAGTTCGCATGCCTTTACCGCCAAAGTTTTGGTGGGGACCGACGCCAGTACCGAGACTTTCTGAATCAATGTCGCATTTATTTCCAGATGAAACCCACTCCGTTTATCAATGACAGAAAGAAGGTGATGCTTATTATTAACCTGCTGGAAGCTTGAAGCACTTGCTTGGGCCTCGCCTTGCGTGGAAAAGGACAGCACCCTTCTTGATAACTTCTGCGCCTTCATTGTGGCTATGGATCAAGTGTTCGCCGACCCCAACTGCTGTGCAACGGCTGAAAGCCGATCGCATAATCTCTGAAAATGGTCGGCGTTCGGTCCCTGAGTATACGGAAGTATAGTGCCAATGGCACTGCATGGAACCCCGCCACACAGCTGGGTCATTTCCAAAGAGAACTTTCGGAAGAGTTTAAAGATGAGCTAACCAGAGTGGAGACCCTGGATGATGTGAAAGATTTCATCCAACTAAGTATCCGCATAGATCAGAGGCTTATGGAATACCGGTTGGAGAAGTCATGGTTTTTCAGAAATAACCAATCCTATTCATTCAGTCAGACTACCCTGAGCACCCAACCAAGGGCAGACTCTTTACCCAAACCAATGCAGATCAATGCCATCCACAAACCTCTCTCCATGGCAGAAAAAGAGAGGCATCGCTCAGAGAATTAATGCATATACTGCGGGGGTCCGGTCATTATGCTATGAACTAATATGTCCCAGAGGACCATCACCCTCACACATGCTAAGACCATAATTAACTCTTCCATTCGAAAGAGCCGAATACTGCTCTTCCAGCCATTCCATCTGTCTCCCAAGAAGACAAGGAGAGGCATCACCAATCTCTCCATTTGGTTATCCTTATCAAGATAATGATGGGGAGCCGTAAAGTCTTAGACACTGCCATGTTAGATTCAGGAGCAGAAGGGAACTTCATGGACTACCAATACGCTCTTGATAACCACATTCCAACCAGAACTAAACCGAACCCGTTGACATGGAACCGGTGGACGCATGGTTTCTGGGCCTGTCGCTCAGAAGACCAGGGACCTGGAAATTTACATAGAGCCGGATCATCATGAGTGAGTGGCAACTGAGCAATGTAAAGGCATAGAAACTAGAGCACCATTGTAGAAACATGGGTGTTGGAATGGAGATTGAAAAAAGGGAGAAACTCATATTATAGCATTAAATTCACTCAACAAGTAGAAAATCTGGAGGTAAAATAGCAAATCTCAGTGCCTTGATTTCTTGAAAAAGTGAAGATTTTTAAGGCTCAAGTGGAGGTTTTAGGAGAAAGATTTGGGAGAGTTTTTGTCCATTCTTGATTGAAGGAGGATGGTTGTTTCTTCGGGAAATGACTGGTTTCTTTCTGGGGAGGAGACAGAGACCACGTGGAGAGCAATTATAGGTTTCTGAGAACAATCCCACTTTACTCTACTGGCTAAAATGGTACTAAACTCTTCTGGTTCTACCTGTATATAGTGATATGGAGCCTGCTGGTATAACCTGGGTATCTCCTGTATATAATTAGATATGTATAACTGGTATAAGTTATACATCTCCTGTATATAGTGATATGGAGCATGCTGGCATAGCCTAGGGATCTCCTGTGTATAATTATATATGTACAGCTGGTATAAGTTATACATCCCCTGTATATGGTGATATGGAGCATGCTGGTATAACCTGGGTATCTCCTGTATATAATTATATTACTACAGCTGGTATAAGTTATACATTCTGTATATAGTGATATGGAGCATGCTGGTATAACCAGGGTATCTCCTGTATATAGTGATATGGAGCATGCTGGTATAACCTGGGTATCTCCTGCATATAATTATATATGAACAGCTGGTATAAGTTATACATCTCCTGTATATAGTGATATGGAGCATGCTGGTATAACCTGGGTATCTCCTGTATATAATTATATATGTACAGCTGGTATACGTTATACATCTCCCTGTATATAGTGATATGGAGCATGCTGGTATAACCTGGGGATCTCCTGTATATAATTATATATGTACAGCTGGTATAAGTTATACATCTCCTGTATATGGTGATATGGAGCATGCTGGTATAACCTGGGTATCTCCTGTATATAATTATATATGTACAGCTGGTATAAGTTATACATCTCCCTGTATATAGTGATATGGAGCATGCTGGTATAACCTGGGGATCTCCTGTATATAATTATATATGTACAGCTGGTATAAGTTATACATCTCCTGTATATGGTGATATGGAGCATGCTGGTATAACCTGGGTATCTCCTGTATATAATTATATATGTACAGCTGGTATAAGTTATACATGCTGTATACAGTGATATGGAGCATGCTGGTATAACCTGGGTATCTCCTGTATATAATTATATATGTACAGCTGGTATAAGTTATACATCTCCTCGTATATAGTGATATGGACCATGCTGGCATAACCTGGGTATCTCCTGTATATAATTATATATGTACAGCTGGTATAAGTTATACATCTCCTCGTATATAGTGATATGGAGCATGCTGGTATAACCTGGGTATCTCCTGTATATACTGTAATTATATATGTACAGCTGGTATAAGTTATACATCTCCTGTATATAGTGATATGGAGCATGCTGGTATAACCTGGGGATCTCCTGTATATAATTATATATATACAGCTGGTATAAGGTATACATCTTCTGTATATAGTGATATGGAGCATGCTGGTATAACCTGGGGATCTCCTGTGTATAATTAGATATGTACAGCTGGTATAAGTTATACATTTCCTGTATATAGTGATATGGAGCATGCTGGTATAACCTGGGTATCTCCTGTATATAATTATATATGTACAGCTGGTATAAGTTATACATCTCCTGTATATAGTGAGATGGAGCATGTTGGTATAACCTAGGTATCTTCTATATAAGTTATACATCTCCTTTATATAGTGATATGGAGCTGCTTAGTTAACCTTGAGCCGGCTACCTGAACCACGCAGGGATTGAACTCACAACCTTCATGTCGTGAGCTAGAGCTTAGGACTGCATACTGCTGCCTTACCACTTCGCACCACACAAGGTTCCTGTGTAGGTATTGTATGAGGATATTCTGTTAATATATGTTGTTAGGATTTGGTGCCACACGCACGTTCACACTAATTATACAATATATTAGATACGTGTTTCCACTATATGATTGGTTGGTATCCTGCAGTATATTTCTCCACATTTGCTGTAACTGAGTGTCTAGGTCGTGCAAACTCATAGGTTGCCAAAGTTGACATCCCAGATGGTCTCATACATGTTCTATTGGTGACAAATCTGCCAACCCGGCCGGCCACGGAGGTGTAACACTGTTGTGTGGGCTTCTGTGACCCCATTTGTGTGTGATCGCCAGCGAGATGCCCGTCTGTCTATTCTGGTACTGAGCAGTAGAGATGTATCAATCCATCGGATGGGAAACGAAAACCTGGGTAAGTGGGGATACTAAATCCTCACCTTTCCCTTCTGCTGGGGAAGGTCCCAGGAGTCAGTACAGGGGAAGCAATCAGCAAAAGGGTCTTGGGGTTGATCACCCGTGTTGTCTGTTACGTCTTGTGGAGTCATGCTGCTCATCTTGCTAAATGTCTTACTGCTAATTTTGCTTAAAAAGCCCAAAAGGACATGAGAACCCTTCGCTCCCACCTCTCTTGCATGTGCCGCTCTGGTATATTCTGAGATCTCGCAGTCGTCATTCACTGCTGTTTATTCGCCTTGTGAATGACGGAATCAACTTGTACTTGAATGTGAGACGCTAAGACGCCCCGACACTCTGAGACTTATTGTACACCGGGCCCGACATAATAGCCCTCATTGCCGCAGTGGGCAGGTCACTTGTGTTGGCTAATTGCTTAATTGTAGGCTAATATTTGCATGCGGAGTTGCTTTGGATACTCAATACAATGAGTACATAAATCAGAGCGAAGGAGAAAGTGGTGTGCCCAGTGAGACAGAGGAGGCATTGTTCCATCCTCCCAATAGTGTAGTAAGTATGTGATATGGAAGTAAGTTGTCTATGCGGTAATTATCTACTTACAGGTATGTGATTCAGTCTGGTATGAATACAACGAGCCTTTGTGAAACCGCCTTTAGTTGGATGGATTTACACGGCACGGAAGGTTTCGTTGGTGTGGTGTTCCTCATTGTTTGATGACATTGAGGCTGGCCTACAGTGTATAGAAGAATCATTAGCAGGAGTGCCCTATGGGCTATTCTGAATGTGTGACCCCGAGGGTAGAATCATAAGGGACATCCGTTATTTGGCGATATCCCTTGTAATGCTGCCTCAGGGCTTCTGCACACCGGTGATTGCAATATCGCCGTTAGAAAATCTCGGCAAAATTGCAACTTTTTTCCCACGATTTCTGAGCCTCAGCGCTGCTTTTTCTCGCAAAAACATCGCTGCTGCTTGCTATTTCATCACAACCTTGAGCTGGCTACCTGAATCACACGGGGATTGAACTTGCAACCTTCAGGTCATAGGGGTCGTAGGTGAGAGCTTACACTCTGCGCCACACGAGGCTCATTAGGTTCTATTAAACCTAATAGCACAATGCTCACGGTGCGTGAAATCACCCGTAATCACCCGCGCCATGTTCTATTTGCAGTCAACGGACTACGCCGCGGAATTCTGCTTGCAGAGCCCGTCACGGCCGTGGGCACTAGGCCAAGAGGTGGCATATGCCTCAGTGGCTCACTTATATTGAATGTGTACATACACAGGAGGATTTAGGAATAGATGCTTAAACTATTGCAGAATACATGTTCACGATATTTTCTCCTATCATAGCAGTTACACCGTCTGTGGCTCATATATATATTGTAGCAACACGGGGGTTAAAGAGTACGCCAAATGGTCACTTTTACTTCTTGGTTAGTTTATTCATGCAAGCTTTAGCAGAACATAAACGGCTGGGTCTCCAGAGAAATAATAATGTTTGCAAAAAGTCCTTTTTTTAATTTAACCCTCCACAGTTCACAGGAGGAGCAAGTAAGACCACAGCTGAGGGAAACAGTAATAAGCCCATTGGTTTTCACAGACCTGTGGTTGTCCAGAGCACAGCTGGTCCTTAAGTCTTAGTGTCTCCAAACCCCAGTCTTAGGGCAGGCATTCCCCAAGGGTCATGCTGGAACAACATAGCTCCTTGTCCACAGCGCCTCTCTGCTCACCAGAGAAGTCAAGTTTCAACTGAAGTCTGGTTCTCCCAGACACACACACCGGCTCCTCACTTCCACCCGTCTCCATGCTTGGTTTAGGTGTAAGATCTGGCCTGGAGTAAGCTTGGACCGATCTTCATCACAGAAGCTAATAACCTCTGTGACCTATACCTTCCATTACAGACCACACCTCTCACCCTGTTACAATATATATGTGTGTCTCCATTGTAACACTGCTATAAGCAGCAGGTCTGTATCTTGTTGCCCTGGAATAAACGGCGAATCAGTACACAGGAACTATATAGATAATTACATGGCAAATACTGAATAGAGGGATCACCGCTATGACAGTTGTTATGGGAACTGCCATTACTCAATCAGGACAGAAGTCAAAATCAGGTTTGAAGCCTACCATGAAGGATCTAGTTAAGGCAGAACATGGAAGATGGGACATCAAGGATGCTGATGCAATTCTGAAAAAGGCAACTATGACAAAAGCGGCCTGCCCTACTGTAGAGATGGAGAGTTTACACAGAGGGAGGATCGCTGGATAAACATGGCTATGAGACACAGACTGAAGCATGTGCAGTATGCTTGATGGGACGTGGATGATGAGAGTGGTAGTTATCTCACAGTACGGCACAGCGGCTATCACCAGTGCTTTACCAAACAGTAGTGTCTGCAGTGGTACCCTGTTGTTCAGGTCTCCCTTCACTTAATGGGCACTACATTTAACCTGTTGTGGGATGTCGTCAAATGCCTGAACCACCTCACCACAGCAACAGCTTTGTGTAGGACCTTTCTGGGTCACTACTATGGATTAAGACAGCAGAAAGACACAATTCCCTCAAATATCACCGTGATGAAGAAGAAGAGATCGCACTGATGAAAAAAAGAGGGAAATAGGAAGGAGCAGCCCTCACGGGATTCATCATGCTTGTTGGGCTCCTCATCAGCAGTTGGGCTTTCATTGCCTGATCAAGGATCTAATGTCCAGAGAGTCACTATATCATCATCATCAAAAACTCCTCAGGTAACAGTTGACGACCTATTAGGTAGTTTGACTAGTCCAATACAGCAAGGTTCACCGGCCTCTAGTCCAATACAAGAAGTTAGGCCTGAATCAGTTGGTCAGGTGTCGCCTCCAGCTTGTAGCACCACGCCCTCCACAGATTGTGGACATTTTCCTGCTCAATTTTGTAATACCTCATTTTTACTCCAAAAAGGACGTTATACCCTCCGCTGCCTGTAAGTCATACGAGTAGCTATCTCCAACCCTACCAGTATAGAGGCATAGATGTTCAACAAATCAGCTTATTTAACCCCTTAGTGACGGAGCTTTTTTGCTTTTTTCCATTTTTGTTTTTTCCTACTCCCTTTTAAAAAAAATCGTAGCTCCATTATTTATCCATCGACGTCGCTGTATGAGGGCTTATTTTTTGCAGGACGAGTTGTATTTTTCAATGGCACTATTTATTGTACCATATAATGTACTGAAAAACTTTTTAAAAATTCTAAGCGGAGAGAAATGGGAAAAAAAACGACATTCCGCCATCTTTCGGTGCGTCCTGTTTGAACGGCGCACAAACTGCAACAAAAACGACCTGATATTTTTATTCTATGGGTCAGTACGATTACTACGATACCAAACTTGTATAGTATTGTTTTTGCTGTAGTACTTGTATTTTTTTTTTAAGATATTTAATTTTTTTCAATTATTTTCTGCGGTCATTTTGTGCGCGCGATAACTTTTTTATTTTTCCGTCGACGTAGTTGAGCGAGGGCTCATTTTTTGTGGGATGTCCTGTAGTTTCCGATAGTATCAATTTGGAATACATACAACTTTGATCTCTTTTTATTGCATTTTTTCTGGGAGACAGGGTAACTAAAAAAGTGGCGTTCTTTATTTTTTTTTTTCGGACAACGTTCACCGTGCAGGAAAAATAATGCACTACTTTGATAGATCGGACTTTTACGGACGCGGCGATACCAAATACATATTTTTATTTTAATATTTAGGTTTTTTAATAATAGATATGGCAAAAGGGGGGTGATTTAAACTTTTATAACTTTTTTTTTTTTTTTACAATTTAAAAAACTTTATTGATCTTTTTTCTTACTTTACTTTGAAGTCCCCCTGGGGGACTTTAACATGCGATGCTTTGATCGCTCCTGCAGTATGACGTAATACTATAGCATTACGTCATACTGCTTTTTGACAAGCAGTCTATCAAGCCACCCGGTGTGGATGGCTTGATAGGCAGTCTGGTAAGGCAGCCCTGGGGCATTCATTAGGCCCCTGGCTGCCATGACAGTGGCATTTAAAGGGTTAATAGCCGAGCTCAGCTGAACAGCCAAATGCGGCTATTGCCTGCGGGTGTCAGCTGTAATAAACAGCCGACGCCCGCGCTGTATGGAGGGAGATAGCGCCGCTACCTCCCTTTATACACGTCCGGCAACAACAGGACGTAGTTTTACTATAGCCCCGTCACTAAGGGGTTAAGTTGAACTAAACACGAAAAGAAAGTCCACAAATCCAAGTTATGACCAATGAACTGGAAAAGCCATGCAGGAGTTGGAGAGTCAGGCTTCTGAAAAGAAAACAAAAAACTCCCTCTGCAACATTCAGCAGAAAGCCTTCAGGCACGCGGGCAATATCCCCAACCGTGACGGATACACCACAGATGGATCCAGGAGAGGAGGAGGAACGGGCACATGGGACACGGGCACTTAAGTCAAATTCATGGGTATGTAGCTGTAAGAGCAACTCACCCACATAGTAAAGGGGTTCATTAATCCCACCACCCCTGCAGAGACTGGAGTATATCCTAGTATAACAACATCAGCAGCACCTGGGAATGAAAAGACAGACTGCTACAAGGTATAAACCGTAGACTCAAAGTCAGGAACTGGTTATGGCAGGTACATTGCCAGACCCTCCTTAGCATCTGAAGGACTTTATAAGGCCAGGCTCTGGCAGCCATAATTCGCTGCGTGGCGTCTGTGGGAGACAAGCGTGCGACATGCATCAAGTATTGCTGCACACCACCAATCACCATGCACTACCTTGGCATGTACACGTGTGTAATATGCGCAGAATAAGCTGTAACTATACGTTTGTGTAACCCCAGCCTAGAGCTGTAGACAACATCTATCCAAATGATGATGCTACGTGGAGTGATTTAGCGTCCTTGCGTTCTACAGCTGCCGGAGCACCGTTGGTGAGAAAGATCCAGAATGTACGCAGAGGTGGAGGGAATAGAAGATGATAAGAAACAACTGACTCTGGTAAAAGATTTATAAAGTGTCTCCAAGAGTTACCCAATTCACTACTGCACTTACTATGGGGTTACCAGGGGCTTTCAGGGTGCTGAGGCATCACTAGATACATATTATGCCATATGTGCTAATATATTTGCACACCAGGAATATGATATTAACACGGCCACCAGCACAGGGGTTTTATTAATGGGTGGAAAAGTCAGAATTGAATAAGAGTCGTCCTTTGTGTATGTTCACCCCATCAGAATAGTCATTGGTCAACATGGCGAAAGTATCGAGGAACAATTAAATGACAAGCAGCAGAAGTCGTCCAATGGGCCGGAGATCATTTCTCCTTGTAGGGTGACTGTGGCGGCGGCCTCTCCTGGTGTTCCTGTGGTGGCGGGGACAGGGATGTGTTGGGAAGATATCCTAGACCAGGTGGACAGAGAAGAGTATCGACGGGGACTGCATTATGTTTGTGGAAGGGGTCAGATGAAGAAGGATTGCCCTTCAGAAGTACAGACCAGTCTACAAGAACATCCTCCAGTACAGATGGTCACTACTGATACACAGGCAGATTATGGAACTGGCAGCTGCAGGTGTATTACCATTCAAGAGAATGTGGCCTGGGCAGTCACTTGAGCGATAGAAGGGTGTTTCCTGGAGGTTGGGCAACTTTCTGATGTCATTCCCTGCTTGTGTTCGCACTTCTGAGAGGATGATACGCTGTCTTTAAATGTACGTCTGCGCAGAAAACCACCTGCATGTGTGACCATACACAATTTGCTCCCGCAATCAAATGCAGGTCTTCCATTGTGGATATCCGCATGCAGAATCCACCCCGCTCCTGTGAGCCCGGCCTAATTGTAGTGCCGCTTGAACCAGGTTCAAATGCAACTGTTAAATTAACACTGCTTCACGAAAGACGAGAGAATTCATTATTGACCCTGGGGCGGGCTGAAGCATCGCAAAAAGGTCTGACATAACGCCCAGTGTGATAGAAAAAGGGCAGGTAAGGGGAATGGGTGTGAATGGCCCTTGTCCACTGACACAAACCAAACCACCGAGTACGTCTAGCAGACACTGCTGAATTGTGTATTCCAATGTTGGTGCAGAAAACTGCCCAGGTAACTTAATTAGAGCAGATATAGTAAGAGCAATTAAGGTTTGGAAAGAAATGGGTTACAGTGGCGGGACCAGTGCAAGAGGGGATACTCGCTGCCCTTATAGGGATAGTTCAGGCTGAGGAAATAGACCATTTCCATGATGATGACATTGAATCAATCTGCAACAGATATCTGAATCACTGTGGGTCAAAGACAAGACAGATGTGAGAAAGATGGCGGCCCTAGGAAAATCCAGACTAAGGGCTCTTTCACACGGGCGTATATCGGTTAAGGTGGGTGTTTTTATGCTGCATAAAAACACTCGCCTGGCCAAGATAGCGCATAAGGTGCGCATTCTGCTCGGGTGCTTTTATGCCGGCCATAAAAGATAGTTCTGGAACTATCTTTTCCAGCTGGAATACGGCTGCTGCCATAGACTCCTTTGGGAGCCTATGACATCTACCAGAGAAGAGAGGTGGGATGGAGTTTAGCAGTGGGTCTGCTATGCTCCCGCCCCATCCCACCCCCTCCAATTGCTGGCAGCCAACAAGGGGGAAGAGAGGAAGCAGTAGTATAGCATACTAGCTCCCGCCCCCTCCCCTTGCCGAGAGCCGACAAGGTAGCAAAGCTAGAAGGTATTCCGGGTGCAGCATGCTGGTTTTGTAGTGTCCCAGCTCATCATCCTGGACCCCTCCATAATGGTCATACATGTCTGTCTCATGTGGATGCACTGTGCAAAGCTGTCAAGTCATTTTCTGTATGTGTGTTGCACAGCTGCAGCGTCTGGAGGGTTAACCCCCATAAAATGATTGCCTGTCAGCTCTGCTGCTGAATGTATCTATCCTGCTGTGTCATGTGGTACAAGTGAGGGTATAAATGTGCGTGTCTGAGAGCGGGAGGGGTTGTTGATGATCATCCATCTACCCATGCTGTTGGAGGACCCACAGTGATGCAGGGAAGCACCTTCAGCTTCCTAGTATAGAAAATAGTGAAGGAGAGGCTCCCCATGGAGGAGCTGAGGATCTTTCCTCTTCCCCGATCCGTTGGAGAACTCGCAGGGGCACAGGGAGACACCTCTGGTTTCGTTGTGCTTAATATGGAGGAGAAGGAGAGACACCTAGACTGCATCTGAAGCGCATGGGAGAGAGAGTAAGTTACTAAAACCCCCAGAGTGAGAGCAAGCCCCACGTAATTCCATATATAGGGACCCACCTTACCAGGTACCTATTCACAACACAGGCGTTTTTTTTCCTGTGTGGCTGTCCGCCATTAGGATCACCACACAGAGGTACTTAATTGTAACACCCACGCGGATGTTGTACAGGGTGCATCTAGGCTAAGCCGTCTTCCTAAAAAATGTGTCTGCCAGAGAGTATGTAAAGAGACACCTACCCCCTTTCCAGGACCGGTGACATATATATAACGTGGACTATAGGACTGTATTGTTCCTGTGTATCCTCCCTACCTCTGAGCTCTATCCTGTAATTGTTACAAGTGAATTATACCTTGTAATGATCCAAAGTTTATTCAAGTAAAAATTATACCGGGCCTTAGCTGTTCCTGAGGACTCGAGGTACTACACACAAGTCTCCGTGTTATTTACCCCACCACATAGAATAACGGTGTGTGGGAACAGTGGCGTCACGAGTGATATCTACTACAACCCCCTCTTTCCCTTTATTGTGACTCCTAGCCAAAGGAATGTTGAACCTTGGCCGGCAATGTACACTGGTCTTGGCTATGTGTCATCCCTCTGGGACCAGAGCCTGGTAAGTGCCACTGTGACACGTCAGCATTTAGCTCTACCAGCTTTTCACGTTAGCCAGGTGCCCAGGATCACCCCTCTGGGGTGTTGCAGTATAATCTGGGCATCTCCCGTATATAATTATATATGTACAATGAGTCTTGTTTGGAAATCTTATGTTAAAGGGCTAGGTCATATACGTAAATGTGTTCTGCAGCTGTACACAGCACAGTTTAGATATGAGTATGGCTACAGGTATGGTTGCTGGTGGGGGACTCAAGTTGAAATTTTGTACCCAGGCCCTTGAGCCTTTAGCTATGCCCCTGTATTAGGACAATGCATTTCAGCACAGATTAAACACATCACTGATGACAGAAAGGCAGCGATTGCACAAGCAGTAGAACCAACGGGTGTGCGAGCACTAGGAGCCGGTCTTGGGGTGTGCGAGCACTAGGAGCCGGTCTTGGGGTGTGCGAGCACTAGGAGCCGGTCTTGGGGTGTGAGAGCACTAGGAGCCGGTCTTGGGGTGTGCGAGCACTAGGAGCCGGTCTTGGGGTGTGAGAGCACTAGGAGCCGGTCTTGGGGTGTGAGAGCACTAGGAGCCGGTCTTGGGGTGTGAGAGCACTAGGAGCCGGTCTTGGGGTGTGCGAGCACTAGGAGCCGGTCTTGGGGTGTGCGAGCACTAGGAGCCAGTCTTGGGGCGCGCGAGCACTAGGAGCCGGTCTTGGGGTGTGAGAGCACTAGGAGCCGGTCTTGGGGCGGGCAAGCACTAGGAGCCGGTCTTGGGGTGTGAGAGCACTAGGAGCCGGTCTTGGGGTGTGCGAGCACTAGGAGCCGGTCTTGGGGTGTGAGAGCACTAGGAGCCGGTCTTGGGGTGTGAGAGCACTAGGAGCCGGTCTTGGGGCGGGCGAGCACTAGGAGCCGGTCTTGGGGTGTGAGAGCACTAGGAGCCGGTCTTGGGGTGTGCGAGCACTAGGAGCCGGTCTTGGGGTGTGCGAGCACTAGGAGCCGGTCTTGGGGTGTGCGAGCACTAGGAGCCGGTCTTGGGGTGTGAGAGCACTAGGAGCCGGTCTTGGCGTGTGAGAGCACTAGGAGCCGGTCTTGGGGTGTGCGAGCACTAGGAGCCGGTCTTGGGGTGTGAGAGCACTAGGAGCCGGTCTTGGGGTGTGAGAGCACTAGGAGCCGGTCTTGGGGTGTGCGAGCACTAGGAGCCGGTCTTGGGGTGTGCGAGCACTAGGAGCCAGTCTTGGGGCGCGCGAGCACTAGGAGCCCGTCTTGGGGTGTGAGAGCACTAGGAGCCGGTCTTGGGGCGGGCAAGCACTAGGAGCCGGTCTTGGGGTGTGAGAGCACTAGGAGCCGGTCTTGGGGTGTGCGAGCACTAGGAGCCGGTCTTGGGGTGTGAGAGCACTAGGAGCCGGTCTTGGGGTGTGAGAGCACTAGGAGCCGGTCTTGGGGTGTGCGAGCACTAGGAGCCGGTCTTGGGGTGTGCAAGCACTAGGAGCCGGTCTTGGGGTGTGCGAGCACTAGGAGCCGGTCTTGGGGTGTGCAAGCACTAGGAGCCGGTCTTGGGGCGTGCGAGCACTAGGAGCCGGTCTTGGGGCGTGCGAGCACTAGGAGCCGGTCTTGGGGCGTGCGAGCACTAGGAGTCGGTCTTGGGGTGTGCGAGCACTAGGAGCCGGTTTTGGGCTGCCCAGTTGTTGCAGGGACTGGATTCCATCCGCATCACGTTTGACGCAGCCTTTGTTTGAGGTTTTGCCTGCAATAAGGGACAACCTTATGTCCTCACAGAGGAAACAAAAGAAGAGTTCAGGAAACTAAAGGATGAAATTGTGTGACGCCAGCATTGGGAATCCCTAACTATGAAGTCCCCTTTAACCTGTTTTGTCCTGAGACTGACGGACATACTAAAGGCGCGCTCACACAGAAACACGGCAGGAAACAGCGAACTTTAGGGTATTATTCTTCCAGACTTCACTCGGTTATTAAAGGAGCCCCTTCTTGTATCAGAACCAGAGGCGTAACATAAAGCTCCTGGACCCCAATGCAAAACCTGTAACCGGGCCCCAACTATAATGCTTTATTCATAGTTCTGGGCCCCCTATATGGAGAAGAGAGGGCTTATGGGACTCCTGGGCCCGGGTGCAGCTGCATCCCCTGCATCCCCTATATTTATGCCCCTGATCAGAACTATTGCAGCTTGTGCTCAGGGAATAGCTTGCTGATCTGGTGCTGGATCGCCCTCTGGTGATACGAGTCCCTCATTCAGTACAGGAACTACTGTTACAAGCCATAGACATAGTACTTGTCAATGGCAAGGCTGACCGAATATGACGTAGCTCTTGTAATACCTCCAAATATGACAATCAAGAGATGTACAACACTGAATACAGCTACTCTCCTCCCTGATGTAAGTGATGAGGAAACAGAGGAGTCAAAAGAAACCTGATTGTCTTGAGCCGATGAAGACAGATATTAAACCACTTCACAACAGTGAGACCTCACTGCCTAATGTGGACTTTGAGAGTGACCGAGGTACTCACTACACTTCAGAGGTGTGCCAGGAGATTATGAAGGCACTAGGAATTGAGCAAGCATTCCATAATGCTTATCACCCACAAAGTAGTGGTAAGCTGGAGTGTTTGAATGGTACATTGAAATCAAAATTGTAAAGGCCATGGCAGAGACACACAAGCCATGGACAGAGTATCAACCTAGAGCCCTACTATTAGGTCTGCTACCCGTGTCTGCCGCACTCTTCCAATTCTGGGCAGACGCGAGCATTATTCTGCTCCTCCTGTGTGTAGGGCCTCTATTTGTCTGTTTTCTACCAGCACTGAAAGAGTTAACCAGTCTCTGGTTCTCAGCCCAGCTGCAGGGTTAATAGGCATTTCTCTCCTATTTAAGCTGGGCTGATGCACTTCCTCTTTGCCTAAGTATTGTTGTGTGTTTGTTCCTGACACCCAGCATTCTTAGCTCATCTGTCTCTCATCATCGCTTCCTATCTCTGACTTTTCTGTCTGACCTGTATCTTGTATGTTTGCTGCTCCCTGACTTTGCATGTTATCCTGGTGTGATCCAGCCTCAGTCACTGAGCATAGATCTCCTGTCCGTAATCCTAACTTTACACGTCTGTCTGCTGCCAGTCCTGTACCTCTCTCCTGTTAGGGATAATCAGGCCCGAGAGGAAGACAATGGGGCCGTCCTTATCAGGACGTATTTCCCGGTTATAGGTAGGGGTACCCCATCTCCCTTAGGGTTCTTTCCTACAAGTGCATATACGGCGACTGCATTTTTACGTTTTCTCACCTGCTCCATATAAGCACCTGAATAGGTGTTTTTCCGCGATCACGGACTGCGTTTTCTCATCCATTCACACAACCGCTAGCATCATTTTTAACGAAAAAATACGCCGCACCCTGGAAAACTCTCGCTCTGCCAAAATCCTCAGGATGCCTTCCAGTGCTTATATAGAGGCACCTGTAAGCTTTTCGCAGTGTTGGACACTGCAAAAATGCCTCCCCCTCCCTTCTCTCTCCGGCTCCCACAAGAGTGTATAGGACCCGCCAGCGTATATTGGCCAAAACATAGTTCCAGAACTATGTTTTGGCTGAGCATATATGCGCTGGCCGCGTAAATGTTTTATTTTTCGTGCTGCCGGCGTATTTATGTGACGTATATTTGCCCGTGTGAACGGCTGCATTACAAACCAATGCTTTACATGAGTATGTATATACGCCCAGTTCAAGATCCATCGTTCCTACGCGGTATACATAATAACCTGAAACCAGGAGATGGGGTTACAATATAGAGACGTGTGAAGGGCCTTGGAACCACAATTTGAGGGCTCCTATAAGGTCCAACTGACTACTCCAACCTCTGTGAAAGTGGAAGGAAAGCCAACATGGATACAAGCTTCCCATTAACAAAAGATAAAAGGAGTATCAGTCTACATTGATTAATCTGCACATGTGTGTCCATTGCATTCACTGGTGGTGATGATGGCAGGGGTGAGGTTGACCAGCGATGGAGAACTAAATTCATTAAGGATCAAGGGATAGTATCTCACATGCAGAACATATCTGATTGTTGGATATGCTCACATGCTCCCGTCTCAGCTAAAACAATGCATTACCCTGGATCTCCATTGACAGAACAAGAATTATTTACACATACGTGCTGGAATGTTCCACCCTTATCCTTACATGAAGGACCAAGTAATGCCCCTCTTGGCACAGGCTGAGAATTTCCCGATTCTTGCCTGCTGGAGAGGACGCGCTGATGACATCACCACCGGTTTGTTCGCCTTGGGCAGCGCCTTTAGACTGCAGGTTTCTCGTTGAGAATCATCTCGGTCACTAATTGTTCGGTGTTTAAAATGCCCAACAAGTGAACGAGCCGCGGGCATCTTTATGCCAGTGTAACTGGAGGACGAATGAGAGGCGATCGGTTCTCGCTGGCGGTCAGTCCTTACTGCGCATAAGCTGAACTATTATTGTTTAGTTTTGCTCATTTGATGATTTTCTGAAGGATTATTGTTCAGTCTTGGCGCAGCAGATGACTCCAGTAGTATCGCCTGTAACTGGGGGGACAAAACACACTTGGTGGCAAGTAAACTCCACTACAGAAGTGTATTGAGATTAGGAGAAATCCCTACTCAAAGAGTGAAGAACCGTTCATCTGTAATAATGTAGCATCGGATACAGAAACTGGAAACACTGAAATAAAACCTCCAATAATCCTAAGAGAAATACCTAGTTCCATATGCAGCTAAGTATCCTTTAGGCAACAGAATATGTTGTGAAGACATGGATGAAGAAGAGTTACAGGAGCCTGGTCAGTCGGAGCTGCATATACGTCCATCGATCCAAGTAAAAGCAAGCATTGCTCCGCTGTGATCCTGCAAGGTATTCTGAAGCAATCAGTTCTAGCAAGGATCACTCGGTGTATCTTTTAGGCTGGGTTCACGCGGGGCGGATTTTCGCCTGCAGCCGCTAATCCCGTTGTTAGCGAGCCATGTGGGCGAGATTTCTCAGACATCGTGTCCACACTGGACAGCCAATCCGTCGTGGCAAAGCCGACATAAGCTGACACTGCGGCGTGGATTCGCCGGCCGCAGTATGGCCATTTTTTTTCCTTTATGTTGCGTTCGTGCTCTCCTCTATGGGAGTGTCGGCTTCAACGGGAAAGCTTGCGGCCGAGCCGCTCCAGTTAAGTGCCGCGGGTTTTAAAGCAGTGCTTTCCAGGCGGAAATCTCGAGTTTTTTCCCTGCAACCAAACCGCGAGATTTCCGCCCAGAATACGCGCAGTGAGAACCCCGCCTTAGGGCTCTACACTTTTGCCTTCTATTGTAGATGTCTTTATCTATGGAAAACAGAGTAGTTTTCCTGAAGGAGTCTATGCCGTTTGTGGAACTAAAGCCTACAGGTAGATACCTAGGGGAGCAGGTGGGACACGAACACGAGCCAAGATAGAACCGCTACATGGGTATGGGAGGATACACAGAACATACCTAGGCATATGTTACTTAAGCGGGACGCAGATGAGAAGAAGGTGGATTTCATACAAATTGGGCATGAAAAACAGGAGCGGCAATGATTGGTCCACTTGGATGGATGCTGAATTCAGTGAGAAATCCCCAGTCAATGGAACATTAGGGGACGCCTCTGACAACGTTACAGGGTCTTTGTTAGATGTTATTGGCATCCAAAACGCATCTACTAAACCGTTAATATTGGTAATTAATCAACACACTAAAGTCTTAGACTATCTCACAGCATCACAGGGAGGCCTTGTTACATCGTAGGCCCATCATGTTGTCATTATATGGACCTCTCTGGATGTAGTACAAATCCACTAGGAATAACCCTAAATAATAACTTTTAATGAGATACATTGAAAAACAAGGGCTGATACCAAAAGGAAGAGAAGCAAAGCACAAAATACACTGCAGAACTAAAAGGTCAGGGATAATGGAGCAACTGATCCCTGACGTTAGTCATAACGAGGATTAAACTCATGGGAAACGGCATCAGTCAGACACAGGGGACCAGAGAGAACCAAATATGAGTTGGTCAGTGTGCTGATGAAGGGTAACTGGCAGGGAAACGCTGCCAGTGAACATCTAAATGCTTCCCCTGCCAGTTACTCTTCATCAGCACACTGACCAACTCATATTTGGTTCTCTCTGGTCCCCTGTGTCTGACTGATGCCGTTTCCCATGAGTTTAATCCTCGTTATGACTAACGTCAGGGATCAGTTGCTCCATTATCCCTGACCTTTTAGTTCTGCAGTGTATTTTGTGCTTCGCTTCTCTTCCTTTTGGTATCAGCCCTTGTTCTTCAGTGTATCTCGTTAGGGCTCGCACCCACTTGCATTTCTTTAATGCTGCGATGTCGCTGCATTTTTTTAACGCAATTGTCAATTGGACTTTCAAATGTTAAAATCGCAGAGCACAAAAAACGCAGAACGCCAACTTGTGATGAGTTTTTAACATTAGAAAGTCCCATTAACAATCAGATTAAAAAAACGTAGCGATATCGCAGCGTTAAAAAAACACAACTGGGTGTGAGCCCTAAGGCCCCCTGTCCACGGCCGTTGTGGAATATCGCCAGCGATATTCGACTGTGTGGGACGAGGGGGGGGGAGGGGGCGCTCACAGGTCTCAGTGGTGAGCCTATCTGACATAGGGTTACCGTGGAAAATCGTGACATGCCACGATTTAGATCCCGCGAGGGGAGAATCGCTATGATTTTTTGCTCACGGACGCACTTTTCATAGTGACGCTATGGAAAGCTTCACACAGCGTGATCCGCCGGCCTCACACCCGTGGACATGCAGCCTAAAAGCTATTTTTTAGAGGTGTCCCCTATGAATTTGTACTACATCAGAATCAGCGGTCGTGTTATGACAATTCTTGCTTCTGACAATCTATCATGTGCTTCATGTGGGAAACAATCCCTTAAAGACATCAAGGACTGTATGAATTGTGGAAGTCATCCTAAGAGACATCTCAAATATAATGAACTATTATTCAGATTATCAGTTTTATCACTTGTAGTAATACTATTGACCAATGTAACTAAATCTATGCAATCTTATATTGAAAAACCATGTCAGCTGCAGCTCAAGAACATCGCAAGAATCCGCTCTTTTCTCACTGTGGACACGTTAAAAACACTCACTGTCGCCCTCATCCACTCCCGGCTCGATTATTGCAACTCGTTGCTGATCGCCCCCCCTGCTCCAGACTCTACCCTCTCCAATCCATCCTGAATGCAGCAGCCAGGCTCATCTTCCTGTCCAGCCGCTACTCGGACGCCTCTGCCCTGTGCCGCTCACTGCACCGGCTGCCCGGCAAATACAGAATTCAATTTAAACTTACTACCCTCATCCATAAAGCCCTCCACAGCGCAGCCCCCCTATATTGTATCCCTCATCCACAAAGCCCTCCACAGCGCAGCACCCCCTATATTGTATCCCTCATCCACAGCGCAGCGCCCCCCTATATTGTATCCCTCATCCACAAAGCCCTTCACAGCGCAGCGCCCCCCTATATTGTATCCCTTATCCACAGCGCAGCGCCCCCCTATATTGTATCCCTCATCCACAGCGCAGTGCCCCCCTATATTGTATCCCTCATCCACAAAGCCCTTCACAGCGCAGCGCCCCCCTATATTGTATCCCTCATCTCAATCCACCATCCAGTCCACGTCCTCTGTTCTGCTAATGAAATCAGACTGAGTGCCCCTTTAACTCGAACCTCTCATTCCTGCCTCCAAGACTTCTCCAGAGCAGCACCGGTCCTCTGGAACGCGCTACCAAAAAATATCCGGGCAATCCAGGACTTGCAGAACTTCAGGCGTGCTCTAAAAACACACCTCTTCAAGTAGGCATACCGCATTCCCTAAACAAACCCCTCTGTACCCCCCTGATAACATGCTCTCTGACCTACTGACTGCAATCCCTGCTAGCCGTAATCAACCACCCCAGGCAGTCATACCAATTCCGCCACTATACGGTTTAAGTCTGACCATTGTCTGTGTATAGCATCCCTCAGTCTCCACCCCGCCATACCGTGCACATCTCCCCCCCGCCATACCGTGCCCATCTCCACCCCGCCATACTGTGCACATCTCCAGCCCTTTACCTTCTGTATCCCCCCATTATCTGTAGTCTGTAAGCTCGTTGGCACCCCGCACCCCTATTGTCTCCATCAGCTGATTACTACATGTGACCGTTGTCTTGTTTTATTCCCCCTGTCTTTGTTAGCGCTGCGGAATATGTTGGCGCTGTACAAATACAGATTATTATTATTACTCTCCTCTGTCTGGGATGATTTAGTGATCCTGCATTGAGCGGGGCGTTGGACCCGATGCTTTCAACCCTCCCTTCTTCCCTTTCTGACTGGCATTTCTGAGAATGCTGAGGTAGCTAGATAGTGAATTAGATAAAACGTAGCGACCATGTTGTAACTTTACGGACAATTGTTATGACTGAACACTGTAGATAATTGAATTTGGCAAATATAAATGTATTTGAAATATCGTATCTGACCAAAGAAAGGCTCCTCCAAACCATCTTCTTGATTGCGGTAGAAAGAGAATATCTTGATTTGGCCTGATCCTTAAGCTGAAGTGTTGGGTTGGTTTTTCCTCCGCTCTCCCGGGTGTCCTTCTGTATTGGTGAGGCTGAAGCAGGGTAACAGAAGTGCTCAGCAGCTGGTTGTTTGAGTATATCACCCAGGAAGTATCTTGCAGTTTGCTACTACAGGGTGCAGCATAAGGTGCAAACATTTGGCGTTTCTTCAATTACGGTAAGCTGAACAGGTTGTTGAGATTGCAGCAAAAGCTTTTTTTCAAATACACAGACCTGTGCCGTGAGTTGTGGAAGAAACCGTTCCAGGAGTACCTACCTCTAAGTTGTGACCAGGAGACGAAACTGTAAGTGCTTGTTTGGGCGTGTAGAGTGGAGACAAGCCAGACCTGGGCCGTAAGAGAGAGAGGGGTAAGCTATGGGTGATGTGCTAAGAAATAGTGCTGAACAGGGCTGGAAGACCGCCGAGCAGATTGTGGGAGAGAGAGAGGAAAAAGCTATCAGAGGAGCGGACAAGAGCGCACAAAAGTATGAAAAGATATATTTTCTGTATTTAATTCTGCAAATGGGTTCAAAGGAATTGAAGGGGGTTTATGGGAATTATTCAAGCTAGCTTTCAGATATTATTGTTAAAGGGGTTGTCCCGCGGCAGCAAGTGGGGTTATACACTTCTGTATGGCCATATTAATGCACTTTGTAATGTACATCGTGCATTAAATATGAGCCATACAGAAGTTATTCACTTACCTGCTCCGTTGCTGGCGTCCTCGTCTCCATGGATCCGTCTAACTTCGCTGGCAGCTTGCTTTTTTAGACGCGCTTGCGCAGTCCATTCTTCTCCTTTCAGCACGAGCCGCTTCAGTGTGCTCCCCGCTACAGCTCTTCTGCGCATGCGCAGACGAGCTGTCACTGCTCGGGAGCGCGCTGGAGCGGCCATTCTGTACCATCCTCTGTTAGAGGAAGGTGCAGAGCCGCCCAGCTGTCCCGCCGTCCTGGTAAGTGATGAGCCAGGGGGGCTGCCGCTGCACCGGGGGGGGGGGGGGGGCTGTCGCTGCGATGGGGGGGCTGTCGCTGCGATGGGGGGGGGGCTGTCGCTGTGCCAGGGGGGGCTGTCGCTGCGATGGGGGGGGGCTGCCGCTGCGATGGGGGGGCTGTCGCTGTGCCGGGGGGGGGCTGCCGCTGCGATGGGGGGGCTGTCAGTGCGATGGGGGGGCTGTCGCTGTGCCGGGGGGGGGGCTGTCGCTGCGATGGGGGGGCTGTCGCTGTGCCGGGGGGGGCTGCCGCTGCGATGGGGGGGCTGTCGCTGCAATGGGGGGGCTGTCGCTGCAATGGGGGGGCTGTCGCTGCGATGGGGGGGGCCTGCGCTGCGATGGGGGGGCTGTCGCTGCGATGGGGGGGGCTGCCGCTGTGCCGGGGGGGGGGGGGCTGCGCCGGTTACCTGCTGCCTGGCGGTGGGTGACTGGTCGGCCGTGTTCACTCCAGGGGTCCGGTCGGCAGCTGCGGGGCATCTGGTTGTCAGGGAGACACAGCTGGTAGCGTCTCGCGAGCGCGCATGTCGGGCTACAGCAAGCGACGGGAAAAGAGACGGCGGCCATCTTGGGAAAATTTTTATAAGTTGCTGAAACGCTGGAACGGTAAGTACAAACCAGCTAGAAAAGTCATTTACAGGGGGGCTTAGTAATGTGTACTTAATTAGGGGGACTGGGCAAAAAAAAAAATCCACTCCTGCCTCGAGACATCTCCTTTAAGTTTCATCATATACGTTCCAACATCTGCTCCCATGGCTTTTATTTTGCAGAAATTCCTCCGTGACCTTGTGGTTATCAGCCTCAATTCTGCTCCCTCTATGCCTTTGCATATTTCAAGTGTCAGTCTTCACTGCAGCTCTGGCATTCTATTCATGTATTCTGTTCAGTATAAGCAGTGTTAGAGACTTGTCTAGAAAAGATAGGGCTGTAGTGCATTTATTTGTAGCAAGAAGCATAAAAGCTGAGTTTTGTTGGTATGATATAGTTTTTTTAATAAACATTGCAGTGTACATTCATATTTCAGAGCTAGCTATTTAATTAATTGATACCGATAATATAATATTACTCAATGTTAAGGACGCAATTAAGAACTGATGAGCCATATAGCATAATTTTAGTTTCTTTCAATGGGAGTTTGGCTTGCGGTTCCAAGCTGGGTCATTCCAATCTGGCAAAATGCTGGAGTGAGGCAGCCCAGCGAACAGCTACTGTTGGCCTATCTGGAGGGTGAGCTATCAGTAACCCATGACTAGACAGCCTTCTTTGTACATTTTGCTCCCAGTTCTTAACCGTTGGGACTACTGGCCATACACACCTGATTCTTGTGCAACACTATGTACAATGGTACCTGGAAATGGGGAGAACATGGCAGCGGGGAGCAATATTCACTAATATGTGTTGGATCGCTTCTGTTGGAAAGGGTCAACTTGGAAAGGGCCTCTTGTGTCCAAGGGGTTTGGTACTGAGTCCCATAAATGCTATTCACAACAATCAAGACAGGAATTGGAAAGCTTCTGGTACACAAAAAAAAAGAGAGGGACGAATTTCCCTCTATACCCCCTGAGGCTGCGACCTGGTATGTACTGGGCTGCATGGCACCATGTTTATCATATTAGAGCTGATCACGGTACCCAGCGATAGGCTTCAGCACGGGGCTGCCCTTTTCAGGGTGACTGCTCTGTAGAGAAGCAGCTGGAAGTGACAGGGATTTATAGGGTCAGAATAGTGGGCCTTATTATAGAACTGGTTTGAGTAATCTCATACACTGGACCACTCTCCAACCTAACCAAGTCTAACCACAAGGTTCTTTTGGTTCAGTCTTTGCATTGTCTTTGTGGTGAGTAATTGTGCTTCTGAAGGTATCAATAAAAGGTTTATTTTAATCCATCCTGTTGGCAGCGATTACAATAACAAGTCATTTATAAAGCATGGTGAAAAAACATACTGTTGCAGAATTTCAGGGTTTTTTTTCAATCACCTCCCAAAAAAACCTTTTTTGAATAGCATTTTTAATCCAATTTTACTTACTCATACCCCAAACGGTGCTATTAAAAAAAAACAACTCCTCTCACAAACAACAAGGCTTCATACGGCTATATTGACAGAAGAATAAGCTATGGCACTCGGAAGATGGGGATGAAAAAAACAAACACATTGCCTGGTCCTAACGGCGGAAACTGGGTGTAAGGGATTAATATTCACTCTGGCAGGGACATTGTTTGGTTTTAATGAGTCTATTAATATATGCTCTACCCCCAAGAACAGTGGCTCAGGTATGGCTTGTGACAGGGTCATTTCTCTGGCAGGGGAAGACAGCGGGGTAAAACCTGATGATGTGTCACAGGTGGCTCTACCATCTTCTCCAAAAAGATCCAAAGTGTAGTCGGCCCAGCCGCAGCCAGAACCCAGTAATAGCAACTGTGCTAAATAACTTTATTACCTGTTTGTTCTCGTGACGCCAGTGCCTATTTACAGTAAGCAAACCGAATAATAAAGTTCACAGTCAAAGGAACAGTTTCAAACCACAGGAGGGGCGTATTTCTTCAACAAAGATTTATGAAAAACATTATGAATCTTCCATGACTCTGGTAACGCCAACTCGAAAGCCACCGGGGCTAATTTCATTGCGGGGACCTTTAATCTCAAATTCTTGGAGAAAAGATACACCAACTGACCAACTGAGAAGGAATCTGAGTCTGTTGGCACCACCCCTTAACATGCCTCTCCTGGCCTGTTCTAAATTCTGTCGGACCTCACCCCAAACCTCCTGAAGCTTGGCAATTCTAGCTTCAGCTGCAGGATTCTCGGAAACCGAAGAAACCCTCAAAGAACATCTGTGGTGATAACCCACATTACAAAAAAATGGCGAGGTACCAGACACGGAATTGCAATGATTATTAATGGTAAATTCTGCCAATGCCAAAAATTATGCCCACTGCTGCTGTCGATCGCTCACATAGAGCCTGAGATACTGAATAAGTTCTTGGTTCATGCGTTCCGTCTGCCCATTAGATTCTGGGTGAAAAGCCGTGGAGAATAACAACCCCACTCCCAAGTTCTTACAGAACTCACGCCACAAATTGTACCCCCCGATCTGACACAACATAATCCGGGATGCCATGCAACCGTCCTTAATAATAATGGATGCCAATTCAGGAGCCGATGGAACTTCTTCAATGGCACAAAATGAGTCATCTTAGAAAAACGGTCAGCTACCACCCATATTACCAAATACCCTTGAGAGAAGGGCAAATCAGTAGTAAAATCTGTGGATAAGTGCGACCATAGTCTAAATGGAACAGGCAGGGGCAGATAGCTACCCCAGAGTTAAAATTTACTGTAGGAGCCTTGCATACTGAGTCTTGCACCTTCCTTGTCATGAAAAACTTGTCTGTGGATGTAGTCTTGGGTCTACCGTGGTTAAGAGAATACAATCCTGTTATTAATTTGGACACTCTGGATCTGATTGAGTGGGATCCCCGGTGTATCAATCACATGTGTCCTGTGAATTTAGACACCTCCATTTGTGAGGGTGTTGAGTTACCAGAGTATATCTCTGACGTTTTCTCCAAGCAGCTATCTGAAGCCTTGCCTCCCCATAGGGATTGTGACTGTAAGATTGATCAGGTCCCAGGTGCCAAACTTCCTACGGGTCAAATCTACAATATAATCCTTCATGGACTCCCTCTCAGGGACAGTTATGAACTGTCCCTGAGAGGGAGTCCATGAAGGACTATATTTAGGACAGTTCGGCCAAGGGACACATCCGACCCTCTAAGTCTCCTATTGATGCCGGGTTTTTCTTCGTCGAGAAGAAGAATGGGGATCTCATTGATTACCGAGAGCTCAACAAGATAACCATCAGAAACCAATATGCTCTTCCTCTCATCCCCGACATCCTCAATCAGGTTTCTGGGGCTCAGTGGTTCTCCAAGCTTGACCTGAGGGGTGCTTACAATCTAATCCGTGTACAGAAGAGGATGATAGGAAGACAGCCTTTAATACACCTCTTGACCACTTCGAATACCTTGTTATGCCTTTTGAGTTGTGTAATGCCCCAGCCATTTTCCAAGGGTACATGAATTCCATTTTCCTGGATATCATGGGTGTGTTCGTTGTGGTATACCTGGATGACATCCTGATTTTCTCCTCTGACTGGGAGACACATGGTGTTCGTTTACAGTCCGTGCTGACTCGCCACAAAGCTAACAAATTGTTTTCTAAATTTGAGAAATGTGTTTTCCGTGTCCAGAAAATATAATTCTTGGGGTACATAATTACACCATGCGATATTCAGATGGATCCGGTAAAGGTGAAAGTGATCACGGAATGGGCTCAGCCAGTCACCTTAAAGGCTCTACAGCGTTTCCTTGGGTTCGCTAACTACTAGCATAAATTTATTAAGAACTTCTCCGTGGTGGTTGTGAAGCCTTTAACGGATCTGATCAGAAAGGGGCCAGATGTGAGTACCTGGTCTTCTGATGCTCTTGCAACCTTCTCTTCTGCATCCGTCCTCATCCAGCCTGACCTATCCTGTCCGTTTGTGGTAGAGGTAGACGCCTCCTAGTTTGGGGTTGGAGTGGTACTGTCTCAGGGTCCCTCCATACTCACAAACCTTAGTGCCCCCTTAACTTATTAGGACCCATTAAAAAAGCTACATTACATCCTGTATATTCACCAACTCTTCAGGCACTTTCGGTTCGCGGTCTTGGCATGCCCTGTGGCTCCACACTGTCTCAGAATGAATGCAGTGATTAATCAATAAGCATAAATTTAAGTTTTCTGATAGACTACTAGTTTATTTAAGTGCCATTTTAAGGTTGTTTTGCCCAGGGCTGAGGGTTCCTTCAGACGGATGTATTTGTTCGTGCGATACACAGAGAATAGACCCATCGCTTTTAATGGGTTTGTTCTCATTTTCCTGAAATGATTCTGGAGTAAACAGTGTTTCCAATGATGGAGGTGCGCCAACCAGATAACGCTCCACCAAGGTGGGCATGAGTATGTGGTACAATACTGGCGGTGAAGGGGCAACACTCTAAGCTAGTTGAAAGCTAAAGGTCCAAGATGTGATAGTGAAAGCACTTCTTTTTATTTAACAACATAGAGAACCAGCAAGTGAATACATATTTCGGGGTCAGGCCCCTTCGTCAATTCAGCTGGATTAAACACTGTATGTGACAGGGAGGAAAGAGGTTCTGGCTTGGTTTTCAATTCCCAATCATTGTTAAGACTTGTGTAAATAGTCAGGCATTGATTTTACGGAATGCTGCCATCCAATAGGTGGCGCTGTGGAGGTATTGTTCCATCTCCCTTATTTGCATATTACCCAGAGGAGCATGAATGGCCTTCTAAGTCTCCTCACTCACCTTCTAGGTGGTCTCCTTAAGGAGTGATGTTACCCCTCCCAACTCACACCTGGGCGATAACTGTTGCATCGGAGAACTATCCCCTCCGCTCAGAGTAAACAAGTAGTCAGTCAAACATAAAGGACCGCCTGATTACACAAGACGACTGTTTGAGTTTTATGAATAAGCAAAAGAATTCTGCTTCGTCACTCAATCGCTGGCAGTGTTCACACTGAACCAATACTGTTCACCTTCATAGGACCCAACGATAAACTGAATGATAATCATTCCATGTAAAAGGGCCCTTAGTCAGAACACCAGGTGTGATGATAGCAAGAGCTCCCATTCTGAGATTGTTTGGAGTTGTGGGGCAGACCAGGAGCCATGAAGCCAAAGTGCTTGGCCCACCGTCCTGATACATTGGCAGTATTCAGCCTCTTATTCTTTTTTTTAATAGGCCCCAATTAGTAAACATTTGTTTTGGACAGGGAGACGGGGGAGGGGGGGGGGGGGGC
Source organism: Eleutherodactylus coqui (assembly GCF_035609145.1). Classification (NCBI taxonomy): domain Eukaryota; kingdom Metazoa; phylum Chordata; class Amphibia; order Anura; family Eleutherodactylidae; genus Eleutherodactylus; species Eleutherodactylus coqui. The sequence continues at coordinate 222,904,958 of NC_089843.1, forward strand.
TGGTGAGATTTTAAATAAAAACTGTATCTAGGTTCAGGCAATGGGTCCTCCTTAAATTCTTTGCCGGACTAACCCTTCTCTTGTGATGCCGGACACTTTTGGTCTATGTGTTTGTCTGAGCGCTTATTCTCACATCCATATTTCGAGGCGGTGTGCAGTCCAGGTTTGCACACAGACAATACATGGACCTGTGTGTTATGTGTAAATAATAGAGATGAGCGAGCACCAAAATGCTCGGGTGCTCGTTACTCGGGACAAAATTATCACGATGCTCGAGGGTTCGTTTCGAGTAACGAACCCCATTGAAGTCAATGGGCGACCCGAGCATTTTTGTATATCGCTAGAGATGAGCGAGCACCAAAATGCTCGGGTGCTCGTTACTCGGAACGAACTTTTCGCGATGCTCGAGGGTTCGTTTCGAATAACGAACCCCATTGAAGTCAATGGCTCAGGCTGAGCTAATCAGAGGCAGGTCTGACTCACACCCCCTTCACACCCACTGCCAGCCACGCTGAACTCCGTCTGCCGGGACAAGGTAAGTATATATATATTTTTTTATTTTAACACATTTCTGGATGAATTGCAGGGAAGGGCTTCTATATTTAACCCCTTCCCGACAATTCATCCCGCGCACGTCGGCAGCCCATTGCTTTCAGTGGAACCTGCTGTATTGCCGGTTCCATTGAATTCAATGGGCAAACATCATTCTTCTCTGCCGCAGCTGTTACAGCTGTGGCAGAGAAGAATGATTTGTCTTCTATATGTTCTCAATGGGGTCCGCGCTGCTGCCGCCGGCCCCATTGAGTGCATATAGAGAAGAGAACAGGAATCGCAGATCGCAGATAGGTGCGATCTGCGATTTCTGACTATGGCCTAAGAAGGACCGTTGGGGTTCTTGAAGCCTAAAATAACTCCTAACGCTCTCCCTATAGCAGCAGCACCAGCAGCAGCACTTTCCCTGATCTCTGTCAGAATGCATCTGAGGCGAGCCGCGGGCGGGCAGATTTTAATACTCGGGTGACACCTGATCTCGCCAGCCACTCACTGCAGGGGGGTGGTATAGGGCTTGAACGTCGCAGGGGGAAGTTGTAATGCCTTCCCTGTCTTTCAATTGTCCAGAAAAGCGCGCTAACGTCTCAGAGATGAAAGTGAAAGTAACTCAAACATCGTGTGGTGCTCGCCTCTAGTAACGAGCATCTCGAACACGCTAATACTCGAACGAGTATCAAGCTCGGACGAGTACGCTCGCTCATCTCTAGTAAATAAGCCCTAAGTGTCTGGGCAGAAAGGAAAACATTTTTGTTAAATTATTTTGGATGTTTAATTGTGATAATAAAAGTTAAATCTCAGTAATGTATTTGCTGATTTCTTTGTCCATCAACAACAATACGTTTTCATAATCCTTCAGTGATTTTTTAAAATACAAACACACGTATATACACACATATATACACACATATATACACACATATATACACACATATATACACACATATATACACACATATATACACACATATATACACACACATACACACACATATACACACATATACACACACATATATACACACATATATACACACATATATACACACATATATACACACACATACACACACATATATACACACATATATATACACACATATATACATACATATACACACACATATATACACACATATATACACACATATATACACACATATATACACACATATACAAACGTATATACACACACATATATACACACATATATACACACACATATACACACACATATACACACATATATACACACATATATACATACATATACACACACATATATACACACATATACACACGTATACACACGTATGTACACACACATATATACACACATATACACACACATATATACACACATATATACACACATATATACACACACATACACACACATATATACACACATATATATACACACATATATACATACATATATACACACATATATACACACATATATACACACATATACAAACGTATATACACACACATATATACACACATATATACACACACATATACACACACATATACACACATATATACACACATATATACATACATATACACACACATATATACACACATATACACACGTATACACACGTATGTACACACACATATATACACACATATATACACACATATATACACACATATACACACGTATACACACGTATGTACACACACATATATACACACATATATACACACATATAAACACACATATACACACGTATACACACGTATGTACACACACATATATACACACATATATACACACATATATACACACATATACAAACGTATATACACACACATATATACACACATATATACACACACATATACACACATATATACACACGTATATACACACGTATATACACACATATATACACACGTATATACACACGTATATACACACGTATATACACACATATATACGCACATATACACACATATACACACGTATGTACACACACATATATACACACATATACACACACATATATACACACATATATACATACACACATATATATACACACATATATACATACACACATATACACACACACATATATACAGACATATACACACACATATATACACAAATATATACACACATATATACACACATATATACACACATATACAAACGTATATACACACACATACAGTATATACACACATATATACACACACATATACACACATATATACACACATATACACACGTATGTACACACACATATATATACACATATATACACACACATATATACACACATATATACACACATATACAAACGTATATACACACACATATATACACACACATATACACACATATACACACATATATACACATATATACACACACATATACACACATATATACACACACATATACACACGTATGTACACACACATATATACACACATATACACACGTATGTACACACACATATACACACATATATACACACACATATATACAGACATATACACACGTATATACACACACATATACATACACATATACACACACATATACACACACATATATACACACATATACACACACATATACACACACATATACACACACATATATACACACATATATACACACACATATACACACACATATACACACATATATACACACACATATATAAACACATTTACACAGACATATACACACACACATATATATACAGACACACACATATACACACACATATATATACAGACACACACACACATATACACACACATATATAAACACATATACACATATATACACACACATATATACACACATATACACACACATATATACACATATGCACACGTATATATATACACATATATACACGTATATACACACACATATACACATATACACACACATATACACACATATACAAACGTATATACACACACATATAAACACACATATACACACACAAATACACACACATATATACACACATATGCACATATACACACACATATATACACACATATATACACACACATATACACATATATACACACGTATGTACACACACATATATATACACACGTATACACACACATATATATACACATATACACACGTATGTACACACACATATATATACACACGTATATACACACACATATATAAACATATACACACATATATACACACACACCTATACACATGTATATACACACATATATATTGTGAGACGGTGACCGGCAAGGTGCTGGAGGGCATGTATGTGTCGCTTAGGATGCTCTCCTATGCTGCCTTGGCGAGCACTTGGGCAGATACGTGCCACCGAGCAGCCTGGGCTCGGTGGAGGAAGCCGGCAGTATAGTGTTAGTAGCATTAAGCTACTAACACGCTGTAGCAAGTAAGTGGCTCCAAGCCGCATAATCCGGGCCGGCTTTTCCTGGAGTGACCAAAGCGAAGGGTGGGATGGTCACTCCCACGTACCAGGTGAGGCTGGTACCAGGCCATATAAAGCCTGGGCCTACAGGGCCTAGGAGAGAGCTGAGACCTTTGCAGGTCTGAGAGTCCTGGATGGCTGTGCGCAGGAGCCATTTGGTTACCAGTGGGTAGACAGGAACGCTGCATGTTTAGTAAGTGCTCAGACGAGCAGGATTTACTTTGTGTTGGCCTGAAGTTAAGGCCTGTATTTTACTTTGTTTGCTTGGAAATAAACCCAGGCAAAGCCTGGACTAAAGACTTTATACTATGTGTCACTGTCTCTGACTGCTTATGCCCAGGTTGCTACCGATCCTAAACGCTAATCCCTCACAATATACACACACATATACACACACATATACACACACATATATACACACATATATACACACACATATACACACATATACAGACGTATATACACACATATACACACACATATATACACACATATACACATATACACACACATATACACACATATACACACACATATATACACATATTTACACACATATACACACATATATACACACGTATACACACGTATATACACACATATACACACATATACGCACACATATACACACGTATATACACACGTATATACACACGTATATACACACATATATACACACACATATACACACATATATACACACGTACACTACCGTTCAAAAGTTTGGGGTCACCCAAACATTTTTGTGTTTTTCATGAAAAGTCACACTTATTCACCACCATGCGTTGTGAAATGAATAGACAATAGAGCCAAGACATTGACAAGGTTAGAAATAATGATTTGTATGTGAAATAACATTGTTTTTACATCAAACTTTGCTTTCGTCAAAGAATCCTCCTTTTGCAGCAATTCCAGCATTGCACACCTTTGACATTCTAGCTGTTAATCTGTTGAGGTAAGCTTGTGAAATTGCACCCCACGCTTCTAGAAGCATCTCCCACAAGTTGGATTGGTTGGATGGGCACTTCTGGCGTACCATACGGTCAAGCTGCTCCCACAACAGCTCAATGGGGTTCAGATCTGGTGACTGCGCTGGCCACTCCATTACCGATAGAATACCAGCTGCCTGCTTCTGCTGTAAATAGTTCTTGCACAATTTGGAGGTGTGTTTAGGGTCATTGTCCTGTTGTAGGATGAAATTGGTTCCAATCAAGCGCTGTCCACTGGGTATGGCATGGCGTTGCAAAATGGAGTGATAGCCTTCCTTATTCAGAATCCCTTTTACCCTGTACAAATCTCCCACCTTACCAGCACCAAAGCAACCCCAGACCATCACATTACCTCCACCATGCTTAACAGATGGCGTCAGGCATTCTTCCAGCATCTTTTCATTTGTTCTGCGTCTCACAAACGTTCTTCTTTGTGATCCAAACACCTCAAACTTGGATTCATCCGTCCACAACACTTTTTTCCAGTCTTCCTCTGTCCAATGTCTGTGTTCTTTTGCCAATCTTAATCTTTTTCTTTTATTGGCCAGTCTCAGATATGGCTTTTTCTTTGCCACTCTGCCCTGAAGCCCAAAATCCCGCAGCCGCCTCTTCACTGTAGATGTTGACACTGGTGTTTTGCGGGTACTATTTAATGAAGATGCCAGTTGGGTACCTGTGAGGCGTCTGTTTCTCAAACTAGAGACTCTAATGTGCTTATCTTCTTGCTTAGTTGTGCAACGCGGCCTCCCACTTCTTTTTCTACTCTGGTTAGAGCCTGTTTGTGCTGTCCTCTGAAGGGAGTAGTACACACCGTTGTAGGAAATCTTCAATTTCTTAGCAATTTCTCGCATGGAATAGCCTTCATTTCTAAGAACAAGAATAGACTGTCGAGTTTCAGACGAAAGTTCTCTTTTTCTGGCCATTTTGAGCGTTTAATTGACCCCACAAATGTGATGCTCCAGAAACTCAATCTGCTCACAGGAAGGTCAGTTTTGTAGCTTCTGTAACGAGCTAGACTGTTTTCAGATGTGTGAACATGATTGCACAAGGGTTTTCTAATCATCAATTAGCCTTCTGAGCCAATGAGCAAACACATTGTACCATTAGAACACTGGAGTGATAGTTGCTGGAAATGGGCCTCTATACACCTTTGTAGATATTGCACAAAAAAACAGGCATTTGCAGCTAGAATAGTCATTTACCACATTAGCAATGTATAGAGTGCATTTGTTTAAAGTTAGGACTAGTTTAAAGTTATCTTCATTAAAAAGTACAGTGCTTTTCCTTCAAAAATAAGGACATTTCAATGTGACCCCAAACTTTTGAACGGTAGTGTATATACAGACGTATATATACACACACATATACACACACATATACACATATATACACATATACACACACATATATACACATATACACACACATATATACACATATACACACACATATATACAGATATATACACACGTATATACACACATATACAAACGTATATACGCACACATATACGCACACATATACACACGTATATACAGACGTATATATACACGTACATACACACACATATACACACATATATAAACGTATATACGCACCCATATACACACACATATATACACACATATACAAAAGTATATACACACACGTATATACGCACACATATACACACATATACACACACATAGATTCGCACACATATACACACACATATACACACGTATATACAGACGTATATACACACACACATATACACACATATATACACACACTCACTGATATGCATACACATTTAGCCACAGGTATTCATACATATAGGCACATGCATGCCATACATGTGTGTACACACTGCTCTCCAGCAGTCAAAGGGTTAAAACTATCAAAGGCTATAGATTCAGACCATGAAGACAAAGCTTGTTACAATCTAGGCTCTAATACAAGGAGATATATGCAAAAATATAGGGAAGACAAGATTAAAGGACATAAATACAGGGAAATCGCTAATCAGTAAGATGGAGAAACTAAGGAAGACCCAAACTTACAGCAAGTTCTTAAAGTCTTTGCATCCTTAAGGCTGCGAAGAACATAATAACATTGTATGTAAGGCAGGAAAGAGACATATGTCCATCCAGTTCACCTATTACCCCACAATGTTGATCCACTGCTGATTTCTGCATTGGCTGGACTCTCTAAATATGAACATATTTCCACTGTTCACCACACGTTCTATAGCTCCAGTCCTCGACTCTGGTTGCAGAAATACCCAATAGTTCATCAGGTAAATTCCTGGAGTAGGACTGAATAGTGAAATAAGGAGTCAATTACCATGAATTTTCACCCAACAGGCGATTCTCCTGCATTCCCTTCACTTATGTCCCATTTAGATGGGACGAGATTCGTCTAAACAACTGCACAGGCGCAGGTGTCATCCTCAGTCTGCCTGTTTTCACATCCCCTAAAGGCCATCTGGTGTACTGCATCACCACATATTCCCTCTCTGATAAAGGCTAAAGGCCTTGACCGACCCCTACAGGATCAAAACCCCATGCTCAGGGGTCTTCATCACACACAGTAGGAGCTTCAACATTTTTCTCCCTCTTTTTCTGCTTTGATGCTTCCTGTAAATAACCTTCTCTCTCATTTTGCAATCCTTCAGCTTCTCATGTGGTTTCTGGAAAGCTTCTTTTTTTACTATTGTTTATAGGGGCAGCTTCTTCCTTCAAGACTTTTTCCTTTTTCTCAATCTGTTCACCTGTAGCCCCCAGGCTACGTTCTAAGCACAATTTGGCATACTTTGTTGCTTGCAACCTCTTTGGGATCCTTCAACAAAGTCTTCCTATCTTTTACTTGCTGTCTGAACTGGGCCCTTGACCTCTTTAGTCTCTGGACCTTCCTTTCAGCCACACGACTAAACGACGCCCAGTATTTTACCTTTGCGCTGAATTTCATGGCGAGCCATTAGAACGCACCCTTTTCTAACACCACTCTCGGGGTGCACATCAAGGAGAGCGCTTCCACCTCTTTCTCTCGAGCCCTTTCCTCAGCATGGTCACATTCAATGGCGTATCTGGCAGACATTTCTCTTCTGTAAGCCCCTGTTCACACGTCTTCTGCTTCTTCGCAGTTTGTCACCAGTAGCTGCTTGTTCTTCATACTAGTGATATATTGTCAGTTTCAGCAGAAGACATTTGAGCCACATTTCTGTCAGTGCTCTGCAGACCCGTCACTCCTAGACCTATGTCCAATGTCCAATGCCCATAATCTAGTACACCCATATGACTGCAGGGAAAGGGCTATTTATGTATTGTAAAAGAGCCCAACAACATTATTAAGACTGAAGCTCTGTTAGACTCCATTTAGTCTTGTCTCATACAACACTAACGATGAACTTCAGCCCAATTGTGTTTTCCACCTTAGATGAGGATTTATCTGAATGTATAGCCATTCCTTTGTTCCTTCAGAATCTCTCTTGAAGTACAGCTGCTCATTTATCTCAGCATTCCATAGTACAAATGTAACAAGTAGAGATGAGCGAACGTACTCGTCCGAGCTTGATACTCGTTCGAGTATTAGCGTGTTCGAGATGCTCGTTACTAGAGGCGAGCACCACGCGATCTTCGAGTCACTTTCACTTTCATCTCTGAGACGTTAGCGCGCTTTTCTGGCCAATAGAAAGACAGGGAAGGCATTATAACTCCCCCCTGCGACGTTCAAGCCCTATACCACCCCCCTGCAGTGAGTGGCTGGCGAGATCAGGTGTCACCCGAGTATATAAATCGGCCCCTCCCGCGGCTCGCCACAGATGCATGCTGACAGAGATCAGGGACAGTGCTGCTGGTGCCGGAGCTGCTATAGGGAGAGCGTTAGGAGTTATTTTAGGCTTCAAGAACCCCAACGGTCCTTCTCAGGCCATAGAAATCGCAGATCGCACCAATCTGCGATCTGCGATTCCTGTTCTCCTCTCTATATGCGCTCAATGGGGCCGGCGGCAGCAGCGCAGACCCCATTGAGAACATATAGAAGACAAATCATTCTTCTCTGCCACAGCTGTAACAGCTGTGGCAGAGAAGAACGATGTTTGCCCATTGAATTCAATGGAGCCGGCAATACAGCAGGTTCCACTGAAAGCAATGGGCTGCCGGCGATCGCAGGATGAATGGTCGGGAAGGGCTTAAATATATAAGCCCTTCCCTGCAATTCATCCAGAAATGTGTTCAAATAAAAAAAAAAAATATATATATATACTTACCTTGTCCCGGCAGACGGAGTTCAGCCGCGGCGGCCGGCAGTGGCTGTGAAGGGGGTGTGAGTCAGACTCAGCGCTGAGCCAATCAGGGGGCAGGTCTGACACACACCCCCTTCACACCCACTGTAGGCTGGCCGCGCTGAACTCCGTCTGCCGGGACAAGGTAAGTATATACCGGCGTATAAGGCGACGGGGCGTATAAGACGACCCCCCAACTGTCACCTTATACACCGGGAATACAGCGGAGCAAAAAATAAAAATCATTACTCACTTCCCCCGGCGTTCTGCGGCGCTGCTGCAGGCTGTCGCTCCCTCCTGGTCCCTGGCAGAGCATTGCTTTCTGGACGCAGGGCTTGAAATCCCCGCCTCCAGAAAGCTACTGTGATTAGCTAACACACGCCGTCAGCCAATCACAGCCATTCAATGACATCATTGTCATTGGCTGTGATTGGCTGAAGGCACGTGTGTTTTCTGGAGGCGGGGATTTCAAGCCCTGCGTCCAGAAAGCAATGCTCTGCCGGGGACCAGGAGGGAGCAACATCCTGCAGCAGCGCCGCAGAACGCCGGGGGAAGTGAGTAATGATTTTTATTCTTTGCTCCGCTGTATTCCTGGCGTATAAGGTGACAGTTGGGGGGTCGTCTTATACGCCCCGTCGCCTTATACGCCGGTATATACGGTATATATTTTTATTGTAACACATTTCTGGATGAATTGCAGGGAAGGGCTTATATATTTAAGCCCTTCCCAACAATTCATCCCGCGCACGCCGACAGCCCATTGCTTTCAGTGGAACCTGCTGTATTGCCGGCTCCATTGAATTCAATGGGCTAACATCGTTCTTCTCTGCCACAGCTGTTACAGCTATGGCAGAGGAGAACGATCTTTATGCTGACAGTGCGGGGGGGGGGGCACTCTTGCCGGTATTGTGGCTTAATAGTGGGACCTGTGAACTTGAGATGCAGCCCAACATGTAGCCCCTCGCCTGCCCTATCCGTTGCTGTGTCGTTCCCATCACTTTCTTGAATTGCCCAGATTTTCACACATGGAAACCTTAGCGAGCATCGGCGATATACAAAAATGCTCCGGTCGCCCATTGACTTCAATGGGGTTCGTTACTCGAAACGAACCCTCAAGCATCGCGATAATTTCGTCCCGAGTAACGAGCACCCGAGCATTTTGGTGCTCGCTCATCTCTAGTAACAAGTTTTTGTAGATATGTATTTGTCTTGTTCCCGTGGGTTAATAGTTTCACATGAGACCTTATGTGAAGCTTTGGCATAAAGCCATCTATACTCCTTTACTTTGTTTTTGTTTTTCTTGATAAAACCTCTTGTCTGTAGCAATAAAGGTAGAATTCCTTGGTATACAGCGAACTGACTGTATCTCATTGATTCCTTACGGCCGGATAAGCAATAATAATTTGGAACTCAGCAACATATCATTTGGGGTCCCTGGAACATCCCTAACGAACATGTATTAATAATATAGCGCAATAAATATATCAGAATAAATCATCCATTTAGCTCCAATTACATATTAAATGCACTATACAATAAATATTAATCTAATAATGTACAATATATAAGAATAAATAATCTAATTATCAAATAATAAATTATTTTCAGAATTAAATAGTATAAAAATATAGAAAAAAAAAAGATTAATTAGCAAAAAATAATTTATTGAGATATATAAATAGACAATAAATGGCTCATATTTAATATCACCAACAGTACAAAATTCAGAATCAAATTAATAAAAAGATGTTGATTGAATTACATGAATAACTGATCGGGGGAGGAGATCACGGAACATAGAGGGCACAAGACCTGTAGACAAGAGAAAACAATTAATTAACAATTTAAATCATTCAGAACAGAGTCATTAACATGATCAGCCACTCCTCTGAATAGGCACCATGTATACTATTGTATATCCAGACACAACTACTTAAAGCTGACTACAGGGGGCGTAAGGCCGGAGCCTCCACCATCAGCTGATTGTCAGGCAGCCTTCAATTTAAAATTCTCTCACCAAGAGAAAATCCTTAAAAGGTGGTGGTGGCCCTCTGGTGTGCCGGAGCCCTATGCAACTGCCCATCTGGCATGTCCGTCCCCGAATGATAGTGCCCTAAACAGCTTGATTTGTGGTAAATCTATTGATTTGTGGATAGTTAACGGGAGCCTGTCACCATCTCACCCCTAAAACGAAATTCACTGGTCAGCAGGAGATGAAAAATCAATCCCTTTAACTGCCCTTTCTTTTCTGAATGAGCCTATGTATCTCCACAATTAGGCTGCAAAGTTATCCCATGCTGTATGCAAATCAGCAGAGATGGGTCACCTGGTCAAGAAGAGTCATGCTGATTGATAAGCTTCTCAGCAAACCACACCTCCATTCTCTTGTTTCCCCCCTTTACATAGGGACCCTGTCTATCAAGATAAAGGCGACATGCTTAAAGGGGTTCTGTCATTAGAAAAAAAAATCTATACTTACCTATTCTTCCCCCGTACTATTCCTCTTACCGCATCTTCTCCTCCCTGATCTTCTCCTGGCTCCTGCAGACCCCTGGGTCACGTCACTTCCAGCCGGCTGGATCCTCTTCTTCCTGTTTTGTAGTGTAATACCCCAATATACTTACTGAGCATATGGCCGGAGGCCTAGTCCTTGTCACAGTGACGTCACACTATAATTGGACACTCCGGATGATATGCTGCAGAAATAACGGAGACAAGTCCAGTATAGGTTAGTAATCTGAGGGTGAGCAGATTTACTAATTTGGGTAATTTGCAATGAACATGGTGGATTACAGTACTTGGTGAAAACGTAGTTGAACAAGAATACAAGTGCGGCAAGCAGGCAAAGTACAGTTGTAATGACGACACTTGAACTTCAACGCTCTCTCTATTACATTTACTGTAGATTAACAAACTAGACAATCTCCCCACTAGTAGATTTGACTGAAGAAATGATTCAGATAAACTGAAGAATAACTGAAGCAGAAGGATAAATGACTGGCAGACTGATCACGGCTTTGACTTCATCAGAAAGTTATGGCTCACTATTTTTGTAGAAGTGGATCTTGGAGAGATGCTTCCCTTCCTCTGCTGTGGGATGCCAAGGGGACGGGTGTTAACTGTGTTCGACCTTGGGGCAAAACGTGCTGCCCTCCTCACTCTCTCTGTCTGATGTCCTCCTCCTTTCTGACTCTGACGGCAACCCCCTAACTGCCCACTGTCTCCCCCTTATATTACCTCTCTCTCTAACCACCCACTTGCATAGGGACCTGTATGTTTGTTTCCCACCCTTGGGCTCTGCACCAGTGAGATTAAACCTGAGTGTCAGCCAATCAGAAGGCAGCTGACATCAGAAATGAGCTCATTACTTAGAGCAGAAGGGGAGACGCAGGGTCTCTCCCACAGACGGCACCTTCTATATCCAAGGATGGCATACAGACAGGTAAGACAGGACAGTGTGCTGTGTGTGTTCTGTAGTGCACGCTGGGACACTACAGTAGCGTCCATTGCTGGCATTGTCCATCCTGCAGGTCAGTGTACTTGGTCACTGTATAGCAGGGAGTGACAAGCTATTGCTGAGACTGTGCATGTGCAGTCTCAGCAATAGCTTGTCACTCCCTGCTAGGCAGTGAACGTTACGTCACTAGTGACCAGGTACACTGACCTGCAGGAAGGAGAATGTTGGCAATGGATGTAACGCCACAGGAAGGAGAGGATCAGGCAGGCTGGAGGTGAACCCGGGGACTGGAGGAGCCAGGAGAAGATCAGGGAGAAGATGCGGTAAGAAGACTGACGGGGGAGGAAAAGCTAAGTATCGTTTTTTCTTTCTAAGGACAGAATCCCTTTTTTCACTCAGACGCTGATGAATCGGTGACTCTTCTCCACCAGATGACGTTTCTCTGTCGCTCTGCATATGAAAAGGGACAACTTTGAAACCTAATTGTGGAGTTACAGGAGGAAAAGAGGGAGAGCGTTAGCAGTGATTGATGTCTCCTCTCCTGCCCGCCCGCAGAGTTACTTTTAGAGGTGAGATGGTGCTGACAGGTTTCATTTAATATAAAGATTGTGAGAGCTTAATTATCAGCTCCGGCTTCATATTTAACCCTTTGATACAATAGTGTATCTCTTCAGTTTTCCATTATACTATAATAATAAGTATTGCACATCACCGTATGTAAAGGTTTGTGGAATAATGCTTATTAAGAATTCATATCACCTGAAATATATCAATTAAATGACAGGTTGGGAACTCCTCCCGGCTTATTGTGCTGACAGCTATTGTTGTGCTGCCAAAACCTGCAAGGATTATGTGGGTGTTGTACGCCTGAGACAGGCCCTCGTATGAACAGTCCTCTGACAAGGAGAACATAAACTGTATAAAGGACTTGTGGTTCCTCTGTAGAAAGTCTGTGGGCACTGGCAGCAGAAGTGAGTCTACATTAAAAGGTGCCAACTGACATTATTATAGGCCTGTATGTAAGCTGGATGGCACTACTGTAACATTACTACTGACAATAGATGATTAGATGATAATGATATCAAGCAACAATAATATCTTGTGGGCCCTAGGGGGCGGGCAACAAGGAAAGCAGCCCAACAAAAGTATATATGTAAGAAATCATACACTCATTGTCAGGAAAATCAGGCATCTAGAAGGAGCTGTCTGATCGAATCAAACTTCATATGTGTAATTGTAAAGTTGATATAAGTAGGTGATGATTACAACACGGCTGTCGTCAGCGTCCAAACTAACCCTGGATTCATCACTGAAGACAACCCGGTTGCACTCCGTAGCGTCCAGTCTCATCATTCAGAACATCACTGCAAACGGAGGCAGCGGTGGGCATCAAAGGCTGTACATGTAATGCGTGCCATGAGACCAAATGTCCTTCAGCCAAGTGCCTGTAAATGGTTCCAACAGACACAGGGGTTTAATGATGGCGCCCCCTGTCTCTGTAAGGGGACAACAAAGCAATTCATGCTGCTCATGCTTGTCGGACGATTCTCTCTACTGGTGGTCTGTAGGGGGCGTCCTGAGCCCGCTTACCTTGTGTGCCCCCATCCATTGCTCCCAACACCTCCTAACAGTCTGGTCAGACACTCCTCTCTACTGGTGGTCTGTAGGGGGCGTCCTGAGCCCCATCACCTTGTGTGCCCCCATCCACTGGTCCCAACACCTCCTAACAGTCTGATCAGACGTTCCTCTCTACTGGTGGTCTGTAGGGGGCGTCCTGAGCCCGGTCACCCTGTGTGCCCTGACAAATCCACTGGTCCCAACACCCACTAACAGTCTGATCAGACGTTCCTCTCTACTGGTGGTCTGTCAGGGGTCCTGAGCCTGGTCAGCTTGTGTGCCCCCATCCAGTGGTCCCAACACCTCCTAACAGTCTGGTCAGATGTTCCTCTCTACTGGAGGTCTGTTGTGGGGTCCTGAGCCCGGTCACCTTGTGTGCCCCCATCCACTGGTCCCAACACCTCCTATCAGTCTGGTCAGAACGGCCGGTGGGGACCAATTCATGGATACGACCATCCAGCTTCTCACATCCCAATAATGCGCCCCCTCTGGTATTGGGGTGAAATCTCTTCTCTGCGTCGTTGAGGTGGTCAACAAACTCCACACAAGTGGAAGAAGCGGTCACTACACACAAGTACAATCACAGTTACACAAGTGTGAAGAACCAACAGCATAGCTACCAGGGTCTGATTTGTTTCTCCCTGCCATATCCTCCAATGGTTTCCTCTAGCCTCTCCATAATGAGCCCCACTATAGCTGCCTGTACTCCCTTCCCCCAGCCCAGAAACATTACGTCTCCTCTTATTGATCTAAAAACTGTTGGGACCTATTTGGGTTCTTCCCCTTCAATATGCATCTATAGGCAAAGACCAAATAAATGTTTCATTCAAGAAATGATGGGTAAATCATGCTACCTGACAACTTTTGAAAGTGAAAGTGACTCTGGGTGACGCAGTGGGGTGAGCGTCAGCAGCTATATACAGATGTAGCAATAGTTAACTTGGCTGTGATACAGTAACTTTGTGCCAAGTTCTCTTGTCTTAAACCGGTCTCACATGAATTGCAGATTCTACGAGCGTATGATTCATGGTAATACACGGATCAATCAGATGCATTGAATTACGCAACTCTGAACACAAAAGTGGGTCGGCATTGCATAATCCACTTGCAGAAAAAAAAAACAGCATGTTCTATTATATTGCGGATATCTGTGACATAGAGCCATCGTTCTCTATGGTCATGGATATACCAGCAGCCCCCATACAGTTACATTGCGGCTGTGCGTACCCACATCATTGTTAACGACGGCGCGGGAAATGTAAACAGAGACAAAAGTGTACTGCGCATGACCGCCGGCATGAGTAAAGGCTCATAGGCAGTACAACTTCGTGGCCATACGCCGCCTCATGGACGGGTCCAGTTATACAGTTACCTACAGAAGCACCAAAGTTTAAGTCCGTAGCTGCTGAAAAGTAAGGAGAAGAGTGCGGGGCCTGTGCTGATGGGATTGTGCCAAGTACATTGTGTCATCTGTAATTCCACAAATAATTGCTCCTGCTTCTGGCATACGCTGTACTATATGGGCGCACATCTTGTACTCTTAAAGGACATTAGAAAACATCTGTGATGCTACATATGTCATAGTAACGCAGTACGTAAGGCCGAAAAAAGCCCTCTGTCCATCTAGTTCAGCCTGTTACCCTCCAGTGTGGATCCAGAAGAAGTGTCAGCAGAGTCAACACATTCAGCAGGACAACATGGTGGCAATTTAGCCTCTTTTTCCTTCCATGGAATTAAAAGGGTAAAAAGGCCAAATCGAGGTCGGAACCACTGGAAAAAGCTGGATGGATATTCCTCTTACAGACTAGGACTCCCAAAGGTTAAACAGCAGACGTGATTTGTCGCTTGACTGTGAGATGTGATTGGCTAAAGATGTAGCTGAGATTACTGGCGATAGCAAACAATCACACGCTAAAATCAACCTATTTGTCATTAAAACTGTTATTAATTTTTGAATTATGCCGCGATGATGGAACTTCTGTTCACAACCGCGGATCATTCCTCTGTGATGCGCCTCATGTTTGCTTTTAAAAGTCTCAATAAAGTTGGAAATTTCAATCGGACCTGGCGATGCTGGAACTTGATGTTCTAAGATGCGCGACAGTGTAACCGATCAGCAGTCATGTCGCATCATAGTGTGCTCTACACAGGCCATCACAATGTATGGTATGACATAGGTGTCCCGCACCTACCCTGTTTCCCTGAAAATAAGACATACCCTGAAAATAAGGCATGGCATGATTTTCCAGAATTTTTGAGGATGCAAAATGATTTTTCAGGCTTTTTGAGGATGCTTGAAATATAAGCCCTACTCCAAAATTAAGCCCTGCTAACACTTAATTAAAAAAGTCAATTTAAATAGTGTCCAGGCAGCTAAACATGTAAAAAAGTTAAACCTTTTTGAACAAAAATTAATATAAGACACTGTCTTATTTTCGGGGGAAACACGGTAGCTGCACAGTAAAGCTAAGAGTGCAGGAGCTGTGTCCGCAGTGTAGTGCCAAGTACATCATGTAATTATACGGAGTGTGTCATCATAAAATGTCCTATTAAATAAATCAAGTTTTTCAAGGCACCTGAATGGCTTCCTCTTCTGAGAATTCTCTCATCCTCGCCGGCAGCGCAGCTCAGACCGGGACAGGAGGCAGAAGGGAAAGTCTTCCCGGGAGACGGAAGACGCAGCGTGCTCCAGAAGGCTCTGGCAGCTCTCCGACCGCTGGCTGCTGCACCGGCCCCGAAACCGCTACTCTTTCCTCTCGGCAGGTAGTAGCGCACCTTAACCCTAAAGAAGCGCCAGGACCACCAGAACTGTTACACTGGAGCTCAAATGGGTGAATATGGCTTCTCTTACTATTGTGTGATTTTAGAACATTCCAAGCAGTTGAAATAGTTTTGAGAACTCAGACAACCCTTTCCGAGGGGGTTCAGAATCACTAAAAATGTGGGTACTGCAAGAAAAGGGATACAATAGCAGAGGATACCATATACACCACGGTCCATCCAGTCCTCCTCACCAGTCTTTATATGACTGAAGCACTGGTGTGCCTGTATACCCTCATGACCATAGCAGCCAATCATTGGTCTTCATGGTCTCACGACATATAAGGGAGGATCGGAGTGGCAGGGGATCGAACTGCGGTGAGTATAGCATTTGGGGACTATAGTTATGGCGGGATGGTCTATTTAATCCGCACCGGTCTGCACTAGTGGCATGCCATCTGCAACAATTGTGTTTAGGATTTTTCCATTGGCTGACCGCTTATTGTGTCATAAGGCGAAGATAGCCAGATTTAACAAAAATAAGGCTTTACTAAATAGAAACAGTGCTTACATT
Organism: Eleutherodactylus coqui; assembly: GCF_035609145.1. Taxonomy (NCBI): domain Eukaryota; kingdom Metazoa; phylum Chordata; class Amphibia; order Anura; family Eleutherodactylidae; genus Eleutherodactylus; species Eleutherodactylus coqui. The sequence continues at coordinate 222,922,620 of NC_089843.1, forward strand.
CTATCACTCCATAGGAGGCTTCCGTATACCTAAATGTTACATTATAACATTAGGTATCGTAATCCTCCTCTTAAAGCGACAGTATCCGAATATTGCTTACAATACAGTATACCGCCCCTTGGGTTCTCTAAGTGGCAGCAGCACATGTGGTCACGGGCCTTTTCAAATATGCCAGTTTTGCTTGCAGTTAGCAGCTCCCTTGTACATGGTTCCGACTCATCTTCGTACAAGCCTCTAATTACCATTACACATACAGGTGGCTGCTGGGATTCCACATCCAGCTTCCTTCCAGCCAGCCATGTGGAAGCTTTAGAGCTACTCACACTAAACACATACCATATATATACCAGCTCCAGGGGCTTTACACCCTTTTCGCACGGAATATTTGTACACAAGCCTTTGCTAGGATATACGTTTTGTCGCGGCTAAAGGCCCATTGACATGGGACGATTATCATTCAGAGTTGTCCAAAGCCCCATGGGAGTTGGAATGATAGTCGTCCCGTGTAAATGCATGCAGAAACCTGAACGACTGGCCGTTGAATGTAAGCAGCAGTCGGTCACTTCTGAATGGTGGTGGGGGGAGAATGCTCCCCAGTCGCTCCACCTCCATGCTGGTCGCGCTCTGAGCGATCCGGAGATACTCGCTCCTGTGTAACAGTACAAAGCCAGTATCACTGGGATGAGAGTCGGCATCGTTTGCCCCACAGCCCGTCCCGTGTAAATGGGGCTTTACTATGATTTGGTAATTTAACCAACACTTTTCAGAACTAACAATAGGAACAACTTCATTAAACGTGTGGAAGCCTCGTCTAGAATGTTGCTGCCTGCAGCTTCATTGTTATGTCACATATAACTCCAAGCATGCAATTTTCTGAATACTAGGTGCCATAATGAATATAATAAATGTATAATGAAGCCGATATCTGTACAAGGCCTTGCATTAACTATGGCCCCATATACAACTGTGAACCCATTTCAGTAGTTCTACAAGGTCCGTGACCCTCACCCTGGTCAGGAATTTGTGCACAACAGGTTCTGGCATCCATGGTGCTGGATGTAGACCTCTGCATGGCACTTGGACCCTTGCAGTGGTTCCCATCTTCACAGCTTCCACTGTGCAGACCTTTCACAGTGCCTTCTCTACATCTATGTAATGGTGGTGAGGGAACCTCTCTCTCCTCCCATGTATTATGGAGTCCCAGTAGTCTAGCCACCCCTACATCCTTGGTAGTCACTGCTTTACTTGCTATAGCAGCCGATTCAACAGAAAGCCATTTAAACAGACCCTTTTGTCAGTCTTTCTGGGCCCCTGGCATGGGAACCTGGCTATGGTGGGCACAGTTTGCTTCCTCTGCAATGTGGCCTCTACCACTTTAAGAGCTGCTTCCTCTGCATCACAAACTCTCTGGGGTCCTCGTGCTGTGCCACTCCGTACTGTGATGCAGCAATTAACCTTTTATATGGTGCCTCCTGTGTATGGAACTTTTTTTGGCAATTCTTTGCATGGGGGCTGTCCCTGAGCATAACACTCTAGCTGTGTTATCGTAGTGTCATCCAGGAGGTGGGGCCTCCTTTCTGGTGCCTTGGGTGCCCGAACTCCTTTTTCTGTCAATGTCTCTGCCGGCAGGGGATGAGGCTTACATCAATGCCCACAGAGTCTTTCTCATTGCTGAGTCTCTCTCCTGGTGGTGTCACCGGTGGCCATAGGTGGAGCTCTCAGAGTGGCTTGGCTATTTGACAATGGGGAGGGAGCATAGAGCACTCAGTCCATCTGTTACATCTACACACATGTATTATTTTAGATTCCTCTGCAAAGCTCCTACCTAGTGATGTCAGCAGATTTGCATGGTGAAAATTGCTGATAGACTTAATATTAACAGTAGAGAATGCTACTTTATTCATTGGGGGGGCCTTCGGGACCTTCATTCATGGGATTGTAACATAGTATGTAAGGCTGAATGAAGACAAATGTCCATCAGGTTCAGCCTGTTTCCACAACCCTCTTGTTGATCCAGAAAAAGTAAAAAAAAAACCAATGAGGCAGAAGCCAATTCCCAACTCCATAATGGCAGCCAGAATAATCCCTGGATCAACATTTGAGTTCCTACTTGACTCCAAGATCAACAACCCCACTGGTCACCTAATGTCTATATCCTGTACTATCATGGCGCTCAAGAAAGACATCTAGTCCCTCTTAAACTCCTCTATGGATTTTGCCATCACCACATCCTCAGGCAGAGAGTTCCACAGTCTCACTGCTCTTACAGTAAAGAACCCCCTTCTGTGTGGGTGATTAAACCTGCTTTCTTCTAGACGTAGCGGATGCCCTCTTGTTACCATCACAGTCCTACGGTAGATATGAACAGATCATGGGAGAGATCCTTGTATTGTAGTGACCCGGCACATCATCTTGGTTCCCTCCATAAATGTCATACCTGTTTGTCTTGTGTAGATGCACTGTGCTAAGTTGTCCTGTCATTTTCAGTGTGTGTGCTGCACAGCTGCAGCACTTGAAGGGTTAACTCTAATAAAATCATTGCCTGCATGTAAATGTATCAAGTTTGTCATGTGATATGAGAGATGGTATAAATAGGAGTGCTTGAGGGCAGGAAAGGAGTTCCATCTTGTCTGCTGTAAAGGATTGCACCTAACACAGAGCCACATGGAAGCACCTTTAGCTTGTTTGTGGTGAAGATGGAAGCTGAGGAGAGATATCCAAGTTTCCCTACGTGGCCGTCCAGAGCCAGGATCCCCGCATAGAAGTACACTACTAAATATACCCATGCATCTCCAGGGCTAAGTGAGAGCCAATAATTACTGTCAGAGTGTCTGTGGAGTGACCCCCTACCCCCTTTCCTCCTCTGGAGTGTTCCCCTTCCAGGAGCGGTACCTGTCAGATAACGTGGACTGCAGGACCAGTGTCATCCTGAGTTTCCTCCCTGACCTCAAACCTCCTGTCTTGCCTGCACTGTATAGACTGTGCCTAGATTGCCTTGTGATAATTCTTTACTACAAGATTACAATAAGTAAAGGTTTATTGGGCCCTAACCGTTCCTAGGGACCCGAGGCACTAAGAAACTGTGTCTGTGATTATTCTCCGACGAGTATCATACCGGTGTGTAGGTGGCGTCACCCGTGACAACTACAGCCCTCATCATTCTGTTTATTGGCATTCCTTATCCTAGGGGTGTCTTTGGGTGGCCTGCAGTGACATTCTGGCCTTGGCTGCGCTGATACTAACCTATTTTTTCCCAATGGTAAGTGCCACCGTGACACGTCCGCATTATACCCTACCAGCTCCCCCATGTATGTCAGGTGTCCGGGGTATCCCTATGGGACGCTGTGGTCATTACAAAATCTGATGTCTCTAGGAACAGGATCAAAACTGTTGCGCCATATATGTTTAATGGACTGTTACTTAAATTGTGGTTGGGCCACCCAAGATGGCGCCCAATTCCTACTGCTTCCCTCTGCCTCACTCCCGCTAAGAAGTTCCCATCAAACTTCTTGGCACCAAATGGACTACGCCCTGGCCAGGCGCAAAGTAGGGGGGGGAACACCCCTACTAAATGTACTTGTTGGAGCCCAAAATGGGAGGAATTATCTGCCACGGTAGACTCCTGGGCTCAGAACACTTTTAGCCAAGGTGGAACTAAGATGTTTCCACCAACCAGCACGAGCAGCTGAGTGGTCCATGGAGTACCGGCTGGCTAAACACCCCCAGAGCCACAATTTTACTGGGGTGACAAGCCGGAGCTACATGGGGTGACAAAGGGAATCACCCCTGTGCCACCACCAAAGAAAAGTGTTACCATGCGGCGGTTGCTTGTCCTCCTGGGGCGGTGGTGTGCGGGGTTCCGCGGTCAGGGCGCTTCCCCCAGGCTTGTTGTCCGACTGCCGGGGGCGCGGGTGCCCGGCTGGTGTGGACGGCGTGGTGCTGGTGGCGCGCGCACACCCGTGAGTGCAGCTGCCATGCACGGGCTCCCTTTTATTATGTTCTGGTGGGAGTTGGCTGTCTCCCTCTCTCCACCCCTGGGCGGAGGCTTTTGTTGTAGAGACTTGCAATCACTGCCAGTTATTGGTTTCCCTCAGTGTGCTAGCTAGTCTGCTCTGTTGGTCTCCTGCCTCTGTCATCTTGTCTGCTATACTTTGCTATTGTCCGCCAGGTTTTTCCATCTGCCTCAGTTCTGCTTAGTATTGTTCGTGTTGGTTATTACATCTGCCTTTCCTGTCGGTATTCTACCCTTTCCATCCAGGTACGCCAGCGTCCCTTTTTGGTCCCTAGTGAGAGTAGGGATCGCCGCCCAGTTGCCATCCTGGGGTTAACCCGGAGTGGAGGCAAGTAGGCAGGGACAGGTGGCTGGCATATCAAGGGTAGTATACCGTAACAAAAAGGCTGTGTTGCCCCGGGAATGCTCCAGCCCACCAGACCCTGGAGACTGCCTAAATCGGCAGAGGAAGTCGCAGTGCTACCTGCGAACCCATCAGTGGACATCCAACGGCCCAAACAAGTACCGCGATTGTGGCCACAGGGGAGAGAGGAACCGCCGCTCCCCTGGATTATAATCCACAGGGACAATCAAATGGCCTGCGCTTTGCTGCCCCTGGGATTGCGTCCCTACGTATGGAACTTTGAGGATCCAGGGGTGCAGATATTCTTTAGTGCCCGAGAGCACTTGCTGATGTGCAGGGAGTTACGCCTGCCTCTCTCCGGGCCAGCAACCCTCACAGAACTCTCCCCTTCCACGCCACCCTGGACAGTGACCCGGCGCAGGAGGAACCCAGATAGTCCCTCATGCATGGGAGAGCATGCCGTCCCCCACTGGCTGGTCTACGAATTCGGAGTGTGGTGAGATCTACAAGACTGTATGAGTTACCAATAGATAGATCAGCACACGGGGGATTCTTCACGAAATATTCATCTTTATTCCTCAACACGACACAGAGCTGCAACGTTTAGACCCATTGACAAAGATCAAGAACGGGTCGAAACGTTGCAGCTCTGTGTCATGTTGAGGGATAAAGATGAATATTTAGTGAAGAATCCCCCGTGTGCTGACCCATCTATTGGTAACTCATACAGCCTTGTTCATGGATCCTTGAGTCCAGGATGAATTTGGGATCGTGCACCTGCTTCATATGCTACTATAACTGTATATGTTGGTTGTGCTGCTATCTACACATATATACTTGTGGTCAGATCTACGTCTCACAGACATCTCAAAGATGCAGTTTAAATATTAGGACACTAACATACCAGAGACACTGCTTTCTGTTTTCCCCGTTATGCCCTGCTAAAGTAAAGGGACTTTTAAGTTATTTCTCTACAGTTTTCATGTTGAAAAGTCAATGCAACATTATAATGTTCAAGCAACGTGCAGGAGAAGTCAAGGCGTATTCATGTGTACATTTCACTTGCTCCTGCTCTCTAAAGTAATTTCTTATGTAAAGTCATTTATTATTTCCATGCATATTTATGTCTAGTGTAAGAAAGTCCTCCAGGGGGGGGGCGGCAAAGAGACACTGGACGTCCCGGAGATAGTTCTCGGTTGCAGTGTAGCGGTCGACCAGATCTACCAGTTGGTTAGCATCCTTGGGTCCTCTATGGCTGACCCAACGTTGCAGATCTGCTGGCAGGGCACGGGTATAATGATCCACTACGACCTAATGGACCATCTGGGCGGGTGTGCAAATGTCCGGTTCCAGACATTTCTTTACCAGATGGTACAGGTCAAACATTTGCGACCTGGCTGGTTGGTCGGACCTGTAGCCCCAATTATGCACTCTCAGGGCCCCGACCGCTGCCGTAACACCCAGACGAGCCAGGATCTCTGCTTTTAACCTGGCATAGTCATTTACTCCATGATCACTGAGGTCATGGTATGCCTTCTGTGGTTCCGCCATGAGGAACGGTGCTAGAACCTCGACCCACTCAGCCTTGGGGAGTTTCTCTCATTCGGCAGTTCTCTCAAACATGGTCAGATAGGCCTCAATATCATCATCCGGAGTCATCTTTTGCAGAAACTTCTGTACAGTCTCTCTGGGCCTAGCTGTAGTCGCTCCTTCCTTCCTCAAGGCTGGATGTTTTAGGAGGACATCTGTCAGCCGATCCATCCGTGCCAACAGCTCCTCCATAGCTGGGGTTGGCGCCTGCATCGTGATCACAGGCTTTCACCAGGTGTCTCGCCTGTGCCCTCAGCAATCAGGATTGCTGCCCGCATCCGAGCACCAAATGTAAGAAAGTCCTCCAGGGTGGGGCGGCAAAAAGACACTGGACCAGAAAGTAAAATAAACCTTGCCTCAGTTTTATTTTTCGAGCACAGCGAAACAGAAAAGTCATTTCAAAAATAGCAGATGCACCACGCAGGGTGCTCAGGTCCATGCAATATCACAGATGAAGTGCTGCACCACGCAGGGTGCTCAGGTCCATGCAATATCACAGGTGAAGTGCTGCACCACGCAGGATGCTCAGGTCCATGCAATATCACAGATGAGGTGCTGCACCACGCAGGGTGCTCAGGTCCATGCAATATCACAGATGAGGTGCTGCACCACGCAGGGTGCTCAGGTCCATGCAATATCACAGATGAAGTGCTGCACCACGCAGGGTGCTCAGGTCCATGCAATATCACAGATGAAGTGCTGCACCACGCAGGGTGCTCAGGGGGTTTTCCTCCTCAGGCTGTCAGACACTGACTCCATGAACCTGCAGCCTTTTATGCCCCAGTAACGGGGTCAGTGTCTACAGTGGAGGTTCCTGAGAACCAGTGTGAAGCTGTGGACTGAACCTCCACCCTGTCCAGACTAAGAGCCTGGGAGGGAGATATACTCCATCCACAACTTCACCCCCCTTTAACTGCCTACACTAGTTTAAATACAATTAATTCATGCTAATTTAGAAATGCTAGCTTAGTATTGTCACTGTGTGCGTGGTATGATTGCTTTATCTGTGTATGACTGGAGGTTTTCTTGTGTTCCCCTTAAGTCCAGTCTTAGTGTTTGCAGCCCGCTCTAGCCTGTCTCAGGGGGTGGGGCCTTCTGTTCACCTCTTCACAAATCACGGACAGCGGTATTGACACAAGCTACTGACTGCTCCACTGATAGTTTTGCTCTTTTTCCTGACAGTCGCCCTTGATGTTTTTATGCTTGGTATCAGTGTGGTTCAGCCTCTGAAAAGACAAGTGATGTTCATTCCACTGATCTTATCTCACTAGCATCTGGAGCAAAGTGTTATGTAGGAAACTCCATAGCAATACCAGTGCTCTTGGATCAATAGACATAAATGTCCAGCCTAGTAGATTTTCATAAATGTACTTGCAAGTCACAGTCCTTTACACACTGCCATGAATAGAAGCCACTCATAGAAATGACACTTCCTTTAGTCGCAGTACTCTGGGGGTGGGTACATCCTAACATATAGGTGACCAGGGGGAGGAGTTGTGTTTACAGGTTTCGCCTTGCACACTCCATGACTGCGCAGTGTGTTCTTAATGGGGATGGAAGTAATACACTCAGGATGGCCCGACTCCAGATATGTACACTCTGTTTTGAAGACGCCGGGTCGGCTTGTTCTTAAGTAGGGGTAATCTGTAGTGCACATCGTCCTGGTCCCCTCTATAAATGTCATACATGTTTGTCTCATGTAGATGCACTGTGCTGCACAGCTGCGGCGCTTGAAGGGTTAACATTTAACAAAATCATTGCCTGCATGTCAATGTATCAAGTTTGTCATGTCATGTGATATGAGAGATGGTATAAATAGGAATGCTTGAGAGCGGGAAAACCGAGTTCCATCTTGTCTGCTGCAAAGGATTGCACTTAACATGGAGCCACATGGAAGCACCTTTAGCTTACTCGTGGTGAAGATGGAAGCTGAGGAGAGACATCCTGTAGTGACTGAATGCTGGAAGTGAGTGGAATGAGCCCAATTATAGGCCGGACCAATTGTAAGTAATCACTTTTCCTGACAAGGCCAGTGCAGAGGTACGAAATTAAATTCTTCAAAATACTAAATACACCCATGCATCTCCAGGGCTAAGTGAGAGCCAATAATTACTGTCAGAGTGTCTGTGGAGTGACCCCCTATCCCCTTTCCTCCTCTGGAGTGTTCCCCTTCCAGGAGCGGTACCTGTCAGATAACGTGGACTGCAGGACCAGTGTCACCCTGAGTTTCCTCCCTGACCTCAAACCTCTTGTCTTGCCTGCACTGTATAGACCGTGCCTAGATTACCTTGTGATAATTGTTTACTACAAGATTACAATAAGTAAAGTTTTATCGGGCCCTAACCGTTCATAGGGACCCAAGGTACTAAGAAACTGTGTCTGTGATTATTCTCAGCTGAGTATCATCCCGGTGTGTAGGAACGGTGGCGTCACCCGTGACAACTACAACCCCCATCCTTCTGTTTATTGGTGTTCCCTATCCTAGGGGTGTCTTTGGGTGGCCTGCAGTGACATTCTAGCCTCGGCTGCGTGCATACCATCGGGAAGATGTTGGTTAGTGCCACCATGACACGTCTGCTCTATACCCTCCCAGCTCCCCCACGTATGTCAGGTGTCCGGGGTATCTCAATAGGACGTTGTGGTCATTACAGTATTGTCCCCTCATGTATTTATACGTAGTTATTTGGTCGCCCCTTAGCCGTCTTTTTTCCGGGGTGAATAATCCCAGTTTTGGTGCCTCTCTGGGTATTCCAGTCCCGTCATTCCATGTATTAGTTTAGTTGCCCTCCTTTGAACCCCTCCAGTACTGTGACATCTTTCCTGAGCACCGGTGTCCAGAACTGTACGCAGTATTCCATGTGAGGCCTGACAAGTGCCTTATATAGTGGGAGGATAATGTTCTCGCCCCTCGCCCCTATACCTCTTGTATATTGGTGACATCTGTTTCTGCTGCCCATGTGCAGAACCTTACATTTATCCACATTGACCTCCATTCCCCCCCCCCCCCAAGCCCCCGGCTTATCTCGGTCCGTTTGTAGCCGCACATTGTCCTCCGTTGTATTAATTATATTGTATAATTTTGTGTCATCTGCAAATATTGATATTTTGCTGTGCAGCCCCTCTATCAGGTCATAAATATGTTGAACAGAATGGGGCCTAATACTGAACCCTGTGGCCCCCACTAGCGACAGTGGCCCAATCAGAGTATGAGCCATTTATTACCCCCCTCTGCTTTCTATCTCTGAGCCAGTTCTTTACCCAATTACACACGTTTTCACCCAGTCCGAGCTTCTCATTTTATATATTAACCTATTACGCAGCACAGTGTCAAATACTTTAGAGAAGTCCAGATATACGAGATCCATAAACTCTCCCCGGTACCGGCCAGAAGATCTGTGCTTAGTTTTCCAAGATGTTTGAAATAACCTCCCTGCTGAGTTAATTCAAAAATGGTGTGCAAGTGTACAGAGAAGAACTGATGGCATTTTGAAGATAAGGGGCTGTCATACCGAACATGGATGTGATACAGATTTCTCTTTTGTTCAGTCACTTTGCATTTTGCTAATTGACCAAAAAACTATTAACACTTCTATTTTGAAAGCATTCTTGCTCTGCAGCATTTCCCCCCCATCTGTCTGAACCCTTTGCACAGTATTGTATATATCACAACAGCCCTATGAGGACATAAATGCAGGGGGGCATACTAGTTCAGCTGCACAGGGGCCCAAAAGGAGTAGGGGGCGGATGACCTCATTGTTGACTCATTTGGGCCACCTTCCCATCCCTCCGGCAGCAGCATCAGAAGAGGCCCACATAGTCCCGGCTGGCACAGCATACCTCCTCCCCCAGCACCTGCACGCATGGTACTAGTAGTTGGAGGAGGAGCTCTGCCGCGCACAGAGTGCAGAGTCATCAGCCAGGACTATGTGAGGATAGAAGTTCTAGTGATGCTCATTTTGCCACATCATTTTATGTGGCCCGTGAGGTCTGGCTCTCCACTTTCTCCTGAGAAGGCAGCCATTGCTTGGCAGAGGGTGCTGCGCCAACACAGGAAGCGGGTGCCATCTTGGATTCTGAGCTCCGGCGCACCTTCACACCACACTGTTCAACAACTCACAAGTGGCGGCACAGCTCTGACCGCGCCACCCACCAAGCTAGGAAGCTCCATGCTAAAGAGGTGGAAGAGGGCAAACCCCATCACAGTGCAGAGAGCGCCAGCGCCGTGCTGAGGAGTGCTTACATTTAGCGCTCATTCACATGGACATACGAAGGTCTGGTCCGTGAAACACGCAGCATTTTCACAGACTAAGGGTTATTCAGACGAGCGTTGGTGGAACTACACGTGGCGGTACGGAGCGTGGCCGCGCCTGAACGAGGGAGATTTCCTTCCCTTCGCCGGTTTTTCAAACTTCGTGACAAATCAAAAATGTATCCTCTATCCCCAGAAATGGCGCTCCGGCACTACGTCATCTGACAGGGGACGTCACCAAGCAAGAAGACCCGGCGATGTCCTGTAAACCTGTCATGTGGGTGTATAATGTAGGAGCCCCAGCAGGCTTACAGGACGCCATAAAGGACATCTCTTTCTGGTCGTCTATTGGCTGCAGTGGTCACGGTTGTTTACTCACATGACCGCTGTAAACAGAAGACCGGAGAGCAATGAGTGGCAGCAGGGCGGCATCACAGCAGCGGGAGGCGAGTATTGTGCTTATACTGCATCTCCCCGCTGTCAGCAATTAGTCACAACTATGTGTATAGTCCATAAGACAAATGTCAGTCATTCCCCTAGTGGAGTACCTCTTCCATTACACTTCTGCCAGTATGCGGCTCTTCTGGAATGTAGCAGCCTTAACTCAGCCATGAAAATAAAAGAAACGGTGGACCAAAACTCATCAAAGTGGATATTACTTTCTTATTGGATGCCTCGGGGCTGGAGGCATGTTACTTGGCCGATGATGATCCTTCCATGATTGGAGAGGTCTGCACTGTCTGCAAGAAACTTCTTGATGGAAATGGCCGGTATCATTTACGCTCTTTGTTCACCTCATGAACTTAGTCCTGGTTTTTCAGTTTTTTTACACTAAAGTAATGATCAGACTGATAAACTGAACTTAAAGGAGATGTCCCGCGCCGAAACGGGTTTTTTTTTTTTTTAAACCCCCCCCCCCCGTTCGGCGCGAGACAACCCCGATGCAGGGGTTAAAAAAACCACCCGCACAGCGCTTACCTGAATCCCGGCGGTCCGGCGTCTTCATACTCACCTGCTGAAGATGGCCGCCGGGATCCTCTGCCTTCGTGGACCGCAGCTCTTCTGTGCGGTCCACTGCCGATTCCAGCCTCCTGATTGGCTGGAATCGGCACGTGACGGGGCGGAGCTACACGGAGCCGCTCTCTGGCACGAGCGGCTCCATAGAAGACTACAGAAGACCCGGACTGCGCAAGCGCGGCTAATTTGGCCATCGGAGGCCGAAAATTAGTCGGCACCATGGAGACGAGGACGCCAGCAACGGAGCAGGTAAGTATAAAACTTTTTATAACTTCTGTATGGCTCATAATTAATGCACAATGTACATTACAAAGTGCATTATTATGGCCATACAGAAGTGTATAACCCCACTTGCTGCCTCGGGACATCTCCTTTAATTGCAGAAGGTTTAGCAATGTTAATGATTCATCTGTCAGCTGTAGAACTCTTCAGCCGCCCCTACTACTAGTAGGCACTAAAATCCCCTCAGGGCCTCCTGCCCATCTGGGACACCTACGACTCCTCAGCATACAACAACCTTCTCTAGAACTTCCTGATACTAGTTACTCGGTTCTTCTGGTTTGGAACAAGTTCTATCTCCTTGCATTCACAGACGGTGGAAACATCAGGAAACACTCCCGGAACAATGTTCCTTCGGGCTCCTTCTCCCCAGCTCAGGTGTAACCTTTGAGAGGTCCCTGCCACTATGTAACCTCAGGTTACCTCAGCGCCTTCTCTACTCTACATTAGTCTAGTTTTCTTGGCTATTATACATCCTGATGATTATATTATCGCGAGCCGCTTCCTCCATAAGTAATGAGAAAACACATCACTACCTAAAGGAAACCAGCCATTGCACGAGTCGAACATTACATTACCCTTCTGAGAGCACCATGGTTGTATCACTCGCCCATCCCCATAAACATCACCTACTGGACACCTTGGTCCTAAGTCATGGTTACTGGCCCCACAGTTGGCCATATACACTAGATGGACCGACCAACCATCTAATGTACATGGGGACGCTCCAGCTTCCCACTAGCAGATGTCTTTGTTCTCGAAGGGAATGTGCTACCACCAGAGGTGTCCAGCTTTTCTGCTGAGTGTGCATTTGTATGAGGGAACTAGCCGACATCTATCCAAGGTGTATGGGGACCTATAAAAAACTATGACAGGTTGCATGCCAGTTTTATTTTGAAAAAATCAATAGTGCCCCCAAAATATAGATTTACTATAGATTATTCACTGCATATCGCGCACGCATATTTCTCATGCGCAATACGCAGCCCAAATATGTTCGTGTGAATCCGGCCGAAGACACTACAACTACTTTGACCGGTGCTGCCGCATGAGCCATGCTGGCCAGTCAAAGCGGCATGTAGTCTCTTAGGCCACCAATGCATGTTGGGCCGGGCTCACACGAGCGTAAGTTAATTGATTATTACGCTGCACAATACGCGGTGAATGAAGTCAGTGACAGTGCATTATTTTCATTGGTCCATTCACACTTCGGTATATTCATTGCGTATAATACGCATGTATAAGAGAACGCAGCGTATTACACGCAATAGAGGCGTATTCTTCTCTATGGGTGCTTAATAAACACTGTACATGCACAAATACATTGCGCATGTCTGGCGTCTACACAATGTCACTAAGTGATAGAGGGGAAATTTAAAAAAAAGAAACAAGTCAGGCTGCGTATAACAGCGTGCGTGAGATATGTGCGTGAGATATGTGCGTGAGATATGTGCGTAAGATATGTGCGTGAGATATGTGTGTGAGATATGTGCGTAAGATATGTGCGTGAGATATGTGCGTGAGATATGTGCGTGAGATACGCCGTCATCAGTAGTAATACAAATCGCTGTCATACGTGACCATAGGCCAGCTCTCACAGCGGTAAAACACTGTGCTATACACGCAGCGTTTCGCCACTTGTCGTATGCGCCCGGCCTTATACGCAGTGTACATCGGGCAGAGCAGTTCCGTCATCTTTCTCCAGGACTTTAGGGTGGATTAAGTCCACTTCCTCACCCATGTAGCACAGGTACAAGTAGATACATAGAAGCCGCCTGGATGACGCGTGTTCTGCTCTAATGTAATAGTGATAAGCTGATTTGCTTATGAACATTCTCCATGTTAGGAACTCCCTGTTCTTTTGCGTCACAGCTAATGATTGAGAAACTGTGCTTGTAGATGCTAATTAATGCCGGTCACTCCTCATACCGGGCGGATGGTGATCGCTCACAGACGTCAGGGCTCGGAAAAATGCCTCTGCAGTTTCTGCTGCACTTTTTGAGCCAAAGTCAGAAGTGGATCCAGCAGGAAGGCGAAGTGGACGTCCTTACTTTTTACATACTGGCAATCTTTGCATAGGCCATTCACAATGTAGATGGGCTCACTCCAGACTCTGACGGCCCGGGTTTGCAGCCTTTTTATATCCCAGTGGTGAGCTTAGTGGACACAGTTGAGCTCACTGGGACCCAAGAGGAAGACCTGCACTGGAGCTTCATCTCACCCAAGCTAAGCATCTGGATGTCCCCTCCCTCCAGTACTCCTCCTTCCAGTACTCCTCCTTGCACATATCCTCCCTCCAGTACTCCTACTTCCACATATCCTCCCTCCAGTATTCCTCCTTGCACATATCCTCCCTCTCTTCTCCAGACCGGAGGGCTGGGCAATTTTAGCCATCCTACAATGCACCCTTGATCACAGCATTAGCCTGAGTTGTCACTTTACTGCAAGATTCAGCATGCTGTTCCGTCTCATGCAGATATACAAGTGATGAGAGTTGTGGCATCATTAGATGGACGGTCTTGTCACCGGAGGTCCTAAAAGTGGTTCCTCTTTGGCCTATAAGAGGCTCTCGGAGGCTCCTTGTGTGTAGTGACCTCTTGTGTAGAGCTTGTTGACCAATATACAGGACTCTACGATACATTTAAAGAGTTTCTGTCCAGTTACCAGAGTCTGAGAGGGGGTGTATTATTGAAATGTGAGAAATTGGATAGTCGTATTGGCGAATTACCTGCCACCTGGGCCGTTCTGATCAGACTAATAGGAGGTGTTGGGACCACTGGATGCACGAGGGCACACAAGGTGATCAGGTTCAGGATGCCCTAGGCAGGCTACCAGTTGAGATGTTTATCTGATAATCACCAGCAGCTCCAACTGTTTCATTGTCCACCATCCAGAGACAGGTGGCGCCATCGTTACAGCCCTGTGTCTGTTGGAACCATTTCCAGGTACTTGGCTGTAGGACATTTGGTCTAACGGCACCCATTCCATGTATGGCTTCTGACATCCACTATCGCCTCCGTTTGCAGTGGTGCCGTGAATAACAAGACTGGACGCTACGGAATGGAACTGGGTTGTCTTCAACAATGAATCCAGGGTTAGTTTCAGTGCTGACGATGGCCATGTTCGTGTCTGGAGACCTCTCGGTGAGCGCCTCAATCCTGCCTTTGCTGTGGAGCGGCACACTGCCCCCTGTTGGTGTGATGGTATGGGGACCATTGCATACGACAGTCTTTCCCCCCTAGTGGTGGTATGAGGGACAATGACAGCTCAGCGATATGTTCAGGACATCCTGCAGCCACATGTGTTCCTCTCATGGCGGCTCCCATCAGGATAATGCTTGGCCGCACACAGAAGGGGGCACAGGAATGCCTCCAGATTTATTGCCAATAGAACATGAATGCGACTATCTGGGATGCCAATTTCGATAGCCTATGATTTGGCATGATCTAGGGGCTCAGTTACAGTAAATGACCCTTTTGCTCTGATATTGTAATCACTTAGTTATAGAAACATTGCAATCACACAGAGGAAGATTCCATCTATCCTGACAAGTTCTAGGAGGGATGTTACTGACACTAAGTCTATTTCCTATTCCACTTCTGGCTTTGGCTAAAGAAAGACTGCATTAAAAACATAGAAAACGGTGCTAAAAAAACCCTGTTTGAAACCCCTCTAAGGGTCTGTCCACATGGGTGAGAAATGCTTGAGATTTACCGCAGTGGAAATAGGGAGGAAAATCAGAATCAGAAATGACAGTCCTAGCGTTGTGGTTGGCATTTTAGAAATTTCATCAACAATTAGAAAATCCATGGTATAAATTCACCTGTGCTGCGGATTTTATATCTGCTGCATTGGAGCTTCTGTTGCAGACTTTCACTCTTTCAAATGAAGGGGTGAACTCTGCAGTGAATCCTCTCCTTACACAGTATTATCGCTCCCACCCTATTGCTGCAGATTTTGCTGCAGATATCTGTCTGCTCTGCGTATTATTACTGACTGAACACCGACATCAGAAAGACCAAGTGAATTAAAAAAGTTTGAATTTGAAAACATTTGTCAAGAATGCCCCAAAATGTTGATTTGGAGAAACTATTTGCCCTGGTAGAAGAAAGAAATCCCTGCAGTGTGGGGCACCAAAAGAGTGTGACTAGAAGTCACTATGAGGAGAGCTGGGGACCCATAGGAATGCCCCTGCAAATATTCATATATGAATATTCTAGCACTGTGAGTGCTGGGGTGAGGTCCGGCCCTGCACGTTTGGAAAGGTTTCCAGAGATACTAGTGTCAATTTGAGCTGCGCCACAGGAGCAGAAGGTGCCATGAGAGCACCATGTGCAGAGGAGTAGCAGTAGCTTCTCTGGAGAATGCTGTGGACCGCGAGCTACTGAGTGAGGACTGATTGGAGCTACAGCAGTGCCACTCATCTCTGGAGGACTCATCTGTGAGGAGTAATCACCTGCAGGAGGACATTAGGTCCACCGTCTAGATTTCCCGATTTTTTGGTTGTGGATAGAGATGAGCGAACCTACTCGTTTCGAGTAATTACTCGATCGAGCACCGCGATTTTCGAGTACTTCCGTACTCGGTTGAAAAGATTCGGGGGCACTGGGGTGCGGGGGGGAGGCGTGGCGGAGCAGGGGGTAGCAGTGGGGAACAGGGGGGAGCCCTCTCTCTCTCCCTCTCCCCCCCCACTCCCCGCTGCAACCCCCCACTCACCCACGGCGCCCCCGAATCTTTTCGCCCGAGTACGGAAGTACTCGAAAATCGCGGCGCTCAGGCGAATAAAGGGGCGTGGCCGAGTAGGTTCGCTCATCTCTAGTTGTGGAACATTTCGTAAGTGAGGCATGTCTCATAAAAAAACATTGTGCACACCAGCGAGGACAAGTTAGCTAGCCAGCGGTCCTGCTGTGCACTATAGGGCTTGAATATTAGATTTACGTATATAAGGAATTTACCCAGAGTTCTACAGGATAAGACTGAACTTATTGAGACAATGGCATGCAAGGTCAAGCCTGGACATATAGGAACACTTACAATTTAAGAAAATTGCTTTCAGATACCACAACATGCTTAGGAGTTATCTGATGCTAAGGGACTGTGTACAGAAAGCAGTTGTTTGATTTTTCCGAAATTGACAAATGAAGTTCAATATTGATAAATGTAAGGTTCTGCACATGGGCAGGAGGAACGGATGTCACCAATATACACTAAATGGGGCACTGCTAGGGAAAAGACCTGGGGGTACTAGTGGGCTGTAGACTTAATGGGAGCAACCAATGCCAGTCAGCTGCTGCAAAGGCAAATAAAGTCTTGGGGTGCAGTAAAAGAGGTATAGGGGCGAGAACATTATCCCCCCACTATATAAGGCACTTGTCAGGACTCATGGAATACTGCGTACAGTTCTGGTCACCGGGGCTCAGGAAAGATGTTACAGTGCTGGGGGGGTACAAAGAAGGGCAACTAAACTAATACATGGAATGACGGGACTGGAATACCCAGAGAGGCACCAAAACTGGGATTATTCATCCCGGAAAAAAGATGGCTAAGGGGTGATCAAATAACTGTGTATAAATACATGAGGGGACGATACAAGGATCTCTGCCATGATCTGTTTATACCCAGGACTGCGACGGTAACAAGAGGGCATCCGCTACGTCTAGAGGAAAGCAGGTTTCATCACCAACACAGAAAAGGGTTCTTTGCTGTAAGAGCAGTGAGACTGTGGAACTCTCTGCCTGAGGACGTGGTGATGGCAGGATCCATAGAGGAGTTTAAGAGGGACTGGATGTCTTTCTAGAGTGCTAAGATATTACAGGATATAGACATTAGGTGACCAGCGGGTTCTTGATCCGGGTCTTACAGTCAGGTAGGAACTATCAGAGGTTGATCCAGGGATTATTCTGATTGCCAGAAGGAGTCGGGAAGGAATTTCTTCCTCCAAATGAGCTAAATTGGCATCTGCCTCATCAGGGTTTTCTTCTTCTGGATCAACAAGAGGGGGAGGGGGTGGGGTTCAAAACAGGCTGAACTAGATGGACTTCATTCAGCCTAACATACTATGTAACTGTGTTATCAATCAGGTATGCCTAATAATTATTACGATATATTGGAGAAGACGCTGTATGGTTTTCAGGCTCTCTTCTCGAGTATGTTTATTGTAGGCTGATCACATGATCGCCTCGGCCACTCAGCGTCCAATCAAATTACAATAAGCATTTCACAGTGGATAATAGTAAGGTTATTGTGGTGAAGCATTTCATGAAGAGTTTCTGACCAGTAACGTAACCATTAAAGTTAGGAAATGTAACTGAGAAAATATTGTTTTATTTCGAACAGCATCTGGGAACAGTGCCCGCGTATCTCAGGTATAAGGTGTAATAAAAGGCACATGTGCCAGGACATCTATCACAAAGAATACTATTAGATATTATACTTAACTACTGCTGACCTAATGCATTATTAAAAAGGGACAAAATGTCTGAAGGATTGATGTGCCTTTAAATCATTCATTGATTACTTTCCCATTTTCCCCTCTTTTCTTTATATATGCTTCATCACCTGACTGTTACAGATAACGAGTGTAGACCCACTGGACCAACCAATCAGTTTGGTTTTTGGGCTACTTCCGGTTTGGCTGGCAGCTGACCCTTGGTGGTCAGATAGGGAATCTAGCACTTTGTTACTAAGGAAGATTTAGGAACCCCTGCCTATAAGCAGGGTATGCGTCCTGATAAGAGTGGTCACTGTCTTCCTCTCAGGCCTGACTATCCCTAATGGGACACAGGAGAGAAGTACTGGGCACAGGATGCATCAATACCACCAGACAGGGATGTATTAACAACAGAACCAGGACTGGTACCAGGATCGGATTAGGCAGCAGATAGCAGACATATGTGCACAAAGACACAAGCAAGAACAGGGACAGGATCAGATGGTAAACAAAGGTACACACAGGAATAGGTACAGAATGCCTAAAGGCCCATTTACATGAAGCCATGATCGCTCAAAGATCGCTCAAACAACAGTGACAGCTTTGAGCGATCATTTTGCATAAACTATTAAGTAGCTACTCAGCTAATTAAGATCAATTAAGTGTGCAAATGAAGCCTCAGCTGAAAGCAGTTAATAGCCCCAGGGCTCTTATCAGCTTTCAGTTCTTTTGTTTTGTTTTCTCCAGAGGGAAACAATGCTATCAGCACTCCCCGTGGAAAACTGCTGAATGACGATTTTTAGGTTGGACTGAATTCAATGATCAGCTAGCAGTGCACGAAAAGTGCACGATGGGCGCGCATTTAGACGCAACGATTATCGCTCAAACGATCACCTTTTAGTGATTTTTGAGCAATTATCGCTCCATTTAAATGGGCCTTAAGTAGTGAGTGGAGCAGGCTCACACTAGGCTGAGAAAGGAACGTCAGGACACAGGCTTGTCAAAAACACAATTATCTCATTTAGCATCATAATTCAGTATATAGATATTATATATATATAATAGTATTTAAATAAGTAGGACCCAATATATTGAATACCACATATACTTGTGTTGCGAACACATCAAATATATATATACAGATTGCACTCAAATGGAGATACAATTCTTCTCTACTAGGCTGGTCTGTGTTAAGGAGATGAGTGCCAGTGTATGTGGGGTATAAGTAGTTCTTTGTCTCCTGTGATATGAAGGCACATGTGCCAGGACATCTATCGTCTATACAAAGAATATTATTGTATATTAGATGTAACTACTGCTGACCCAATGCTTTATTAACAAGGGACAGAATGTCTGAAGGATTGAGATGCTTTTAAATCATCAATGTACTACTTTCATGGCATCATATCCTGTAACCTGTGTCGCATACCACCACGTGTGACGCAGCACTTCATGAGGACCTGTATTGCCCCTTACTAACCCTCTACTAGAATATACTGTATTATTCTGACTGTAAGACGTAGTGTTCAGCAATCTTGCAGAAAAGTGTCTGCTCCTTATCGTCCAGAGAAAGGGGGTCTGGTAGATTCAGAGACCCCTGACTGCTGCCTTAATGATCTGGCAGTGCTCTGATCAATCATTGGAAGAACTCTGTAGCCATATATACCACAGTTGCACAGTCCTCTATCTCCTTGCCCAATCAGTCCCCTCCAGCAGGTAACACTGGAGATCACTCACATATCTTCCCCAGGGTGCAGATCTTCCTCTGTACACACAAGGAGAGAGAACAGCTAAGATCAAAAGTCTTGCAGTAGCAGCAGGGCTATAAATAATGTCATAACCAGCTGGAGCGGGTCTTGTACTACTGCACTTGTATGTGGGGGGTTAGTTGTAATAAAGTCAGTATTTTAACATGCATCTGCAGATGTGTGTGTGTGTGTGTGTGTGTGTGCGCGCATTTAGCAGAGCTGTATGAGCTGTGTGTGTGTGTGCATGTAGCAGAGCTGTATGAGCTGTGTGTGCGTGCATGTAGCAGAGCTGTATGAGCTGTGTGTGCGTGCATGTAGCAGAGCTGTATGAGCTGTGTGTGTGTGCATGTAGCAGAGCTGTGTGTGCGTGCATGTAGCAGAGCTGTATGAGCTGTGCGTGTGCATGTAACAGAGCTGTATGAGCTGTGTGCGCGTGCATGTAGCAGAGCTGTATGAGCTGTGTGTGCATGCAGCAGAGCTGTATGAGATGTGTGTGCATGCATGTAACAGAGCTGTATGAGCTGTGTGTGCGTGCATGTAGCAGAGCTGTGTGTGCGTGCATGTAGCAGAGTTGTATGAGCTGTGTGTGTGCATGTTACAGAGCTGTATGAGCTGTGTGTGCGTGCATGTAGCAGAGCTGTATGAGCTGTGTGTGCGTGCATGTAGCAGAGCTGTGTGTGCGTGCATGTAGCAGAGCTGTATGAGCTGTGTGTGTGCATGTTACAGAGCTGTATGAGCTGTGTGTGCGTGCATGTAGCAGAGCTGTATGAGCTGTGTGTGCGTGCATGTAGCAGAGCTGTGTGTGCGTGCATGTAGCAGAGCTGTATGAGCTGTGTGTGCATGCATGTAGCAGAGCTGTATGAGATGTGTGTGCATGCATGTAACAGAGCTGTATGAGATGTGTGTGCATGCATGTAACAGAGCTGTATGAGATGTGTGTGCGTGAATGCTGTAGAGCTGTATGTGTATGTAGCAGTGTTGTGCATGCTGCAGAGCTATGTGTCTATGTTGTAGAGCTGTGTGTGCTATGCACATGTAGAGTATGCATGCATCAGTGCTGTGTATGTGTAGCATTTTAGCTTATGTGCTTGCAGCATTGTTTGAATGGACACACTAGATTTAATAGCAACTGACTGTTCACTGTTAACCCCCTTTTCTATACTAGAATACCAACGTTAATGCTGGTAGCCCCTCCACTTTGTTAGCCCTCCCAACCCCCCAAGACATTCACATTAGTATGACATATCTTTTTCTGTGTACTGTTGTCTAAACCTGAGTGCATCTTATAGTCTGAAGAATACGGTATATCTGTGCATTACCCTTTTATGGCCTTTGTCCCTAACTGACTGTCCTCTACCCTATATGTACCTTTTGTTCATTATGTTTTTATTTATCTCTTTTTTTTTAGTTGACAAACGTAAAAAACATTGGAGGAACAGCTGGAACTAATTTAGGGGAGAAAATCTGGAGAACGCACCAAGAGGCTCCGGTGGGAAGAAATGACCCTAGATTTTCCTAAACCAATATTTCTGTGAAAAGTCATTGAACTGCAACCGTAAGTACAGGCGCCCTCTGTAGAAGAGTTGTAACCTGCTCAACACACAAATCATAATCCCAACCCTTCTGCAATAAGAACCCTTCCTTTAGCTCAAACGGCCGCTGTCACCACCCACCAATTTTTTAAATTAAGTATATCTTCTGTATTGAAAATGCTTTTGGGAGTCAGATAAGACTTTTCCTGAGGTTTGCGGACGATTATTTTCTTGATTGGATGGAATTGGACTAAAGCGGATTTCGATGCATTTGTGTCATCTAAATGCAACTAACATGATGAACATGAGGCTCATCTCACAGTTTAGTGATTATGAGCTTGAAGTTTTGGACATAAAGTTGGTGATTCAACAAGGGTGTCTTATGTATGATGGACTTTAGGAAGCTACCTGCCACTAATGTAATCACAATTGTTCTTCACCTCCAGAGGAAGAGGAGAACAAGAAGAGCACCCACAGAGTGAACATAAAACCTCTACCCACATGTTGCCCTTGGACAAATTTGAACCAAGAACTCCAGAACAGTGCTAAGAACCGAGTCACCATACTTCGTCTTCCTTCCTTCTTCTCTAGATGATGAGAAGAAGAACAACAACCACAAAGAGAATATACATAGCCCATGCAGAGGTTACCCTTGCTCAGGCTTGAGCCCAGTACTCTAAGGGAACTAAGTTACAAGCCTATGCTTTCTGCATTCTTCTTACTTCTTCTTCCTCTCCCTCTTCCTCCTCCTCCTTTTCCAGATAAGAATGAGAAAAAGGAAAATGTAGGAGAAAGAGGAGGAGGATGGAGAGAAGAAGGAAGAACCAGGAGAAGGAAAAGTTTGGTGGCTCAGTGGCTAGCACTGTTGCCTTATAGTTCTGAAATTAGGACTAGGTTGTCATCGAACTAAGAAATACATCTGCACGGAGTTTGTATGTTCTCTTTGTGTTTATTCCTTTTCTTTTCCATCCTCTCTTCCTCTGGAGAAGGACGAAGTGGGGTGTCTCAGTTACTAGTTCTGTTGTCCTGCAGCACTGGAGTCCAAGGCTCACATCTGACAAAGGGTGAAAGAACAATTATGGTGGCTCAGTTTTTAGCATTGTTGCTTTGCAGTGCTGGAGTTATAGGTTCAAATCTGTCCAAGGGAAACATCTAGATGGAGGTTTTCAAAACTCATGCAGATGTCGTCCTTGATGGGATTTGAACCTAGGACCCCAGCACTGCAAGGCAACAGTGATTTTGTGAATGCATTTCTCTCATATGCAAAAAAAATGGAACCTGCTCTATTTTTGTGGATATTTGCGCACCAGAGGTCCCCATGAACGTCTATGGGAGGCGCACAAATGCACACACAATACACAAGAGGATGCGTGAAAAACAGCACAGCTCTATAGGAAAAAGAAGCCATCTGGAACTCCTCGCTAGGCTAAGTAGCCATTTAAATGGGGCGTGTTTGCTGAACACAAATGAGCATGTCCTGCAGGCACAGAAAGTACCGTGAAATATGCTGATATAGGCAGAAAAGAGGTTTATGCATAGCGCAGATACCTTGCACAAAAACCCATCCGCCCGTGTGAAGGGGTTCATTCATTCAGACAGCCCTATGTGCGTTGTGCCCAGAAACTGAGGCGCAGCCTGCAACAGACAGCGCTTGGGCCCATCAGTCGCTCTCACAAATGCACTGCCTTCGGACATTGCTCAATGCTAACCCGTGAATCAGATGACAACACATGCTGCAATCTCCTCTCACATAGTCCAGCGATCTGTGTAAAAAGAGGTTGTGTGTGCAGCCTAATTGGCTATAGTGGGATCCATAGGTTGTCCGTACAAAACACAGACCGCACACGGACATAAAATCGGGCAAGATCTCTCAAGAATGTGACACATGAGCAAAAAAACTGCATTTCCCATTGCCTTTAATGGGACTGGCATCAGCATCCCACGACCTGCTAGGAGCGCGCGCGTGCGATGCGATGTGATACAAGGTTTCCCCATTGAAAACAATGAGAAACATTCCATGATCCTCCATCGCAACTTCACCAAAGTGATACAAGGCTGTTTCGATACAATAACGCCTCGCATGTTGGTGTGATGCCAGGCTGAGTTTCAAGGTCACGTGTTTAATTAGCCTAAGGGTCTGTTCACAAGGCAGACTTTTAATGTGGAATTTGACATGAAATCCACATTGATTCTGCATCAAATCTGCATCCTATTACTTTAAATGGGATTCTGTGCCGTAGTCTATAATGCAGATTTTTTCTACATTCCAAAAAAGTAAATAAGTGAATTCTTGACGTGAAATTTGAACCCTAACAAAACTAATGAAAAGGTGAGTAAGGCCGCTCTTACACCAGCTTTAGGGTCAGTTCAGGTAAGGCTGCTTTCACACCAGCGTTAGAGTCATTTCAGGTAAGGCTGCTCTCACACCGGCGTTAGGGTCAGTTCAGGTAAGGCTGCTCTCACACCGGCGTTAGGGTCAGTTCAGGTAAGGCTGCTCTCACACCGGCGTTAGGGTCAGTTCAGGTAAGGCTGCTCTCACACCAGCATTAGGGTCAGTTCAGGTAAGGCTGCTCTCACACCGGCGTTAGGGTCAGTTCAGGTAAGGCCGCTCTCACACCGGCGTTAGGGTCAGTTCAGGTAAGGCCGCTCTCACACCGGCGTTAGGGTCAGTTCAGGTAAGGCCGCTCTCACACCGGCATTAGGGTCAGTTCAGGTAAGGCCGCTCTCACACCGGCGTTAGGGTCAGTTCAGGTAAGGCCGCTTTCACACCGGCGTTAGGGTCAGTTTAGGTAAGGCTGCTCTCACACTGGCGTTAGGGTCAGTTCAGGTAAGGCCGCTCTCACACCGGCGTTAGGGTCAGTTCAGGTAAGGCTGCTCTCACACCAGCGTTAGGGTGGATTCAGACAACTGTATATCGGCTGGGTTTTCACGCCCAGCTGATATATGGCGTCTCTTTCTGCAGGGGGAGGAAGCTGGAAGAGCCAGGAGCAGTGCTCTGAGCTCCCGCCCCCTATCTGCCTCCTCTCCATACCCTCTCCGCCCCTCTGCACTATTTGCAATGAGATGAGGCGGAACGGGGGTGGGGCTAAGTTCCGGTAATGAGCTCCGCCCCCGCCCCGCCTCTCCTCATTGAAAATAGTGCAGGGGGGTGGAGAGGAGGCAGAAAGGGGGTGGGAGCTCAGAGCACTGCTCCCAGCTCTTCCAGCCTCCCCCCACTGCAGAGAGAGACGCCGTATATCGGCTGGGCGTGAAAACCCGGCCGATATACGGTCGTCTGAATCCAGCCTTAGGGTCAGTCCAGGGTTTACATCTCTCTGCTCCGTTTTTGGAGGAGAAAAACTGATATAAATCAAACTGATCCGTTCTTTTCCTCGCTGATTTTAATGGGGTTTCAAAAACACGGAAAGTAAATGGAAAGGCTTCTGTTTGCTTCTATTCCATCAGGTTTCCATTTTTAGGGACAGAAAAATAACTCTGCAGACTGCGCTCGTTACTCGGCGTAATGGAGGCAAACTGAAGCCTCTCCGCTTGCTTTCTTGTTTTTTTTGAAACCCCATTGAAATCAAGTTTTATTTTAGTTGTTCTCCAAAAATGGAGACAGAAAGTCTGAACTGACCCTAACAACAGGTGTGAAAGTAACCTAAGGTCAAGCAGCTCTAAACAATGTGTCCATGTGTTTACAGTTTCCTTACCACATTGTACTCAGTAGTTCAGAGCAGCGTATATCATTCTGTAATCCGATTGTTTGGGCCTGCAGGGGTTAACCTTTA